>NW_011494919.1:2846532-2846713 GCF_000754665.1 Bison bison bison | reverse complement strand
AAAGTAATGCTCAAAATTCTCCAAGCCAGGATTCAGCAATATGTGAACCATGAACTTCCTAATGTTCAAACTGCACACAATATGCCAGCAAATTCAGAAAACTCAGCAGTGGCCACAGGACTGGAAAAGGTCAGTTTTCATTCCGATCCCAAAGAAAGGCAATGCCAAAGAATGCTCAAAC
>NW_011494919.1:2844315-2846432 GCF_000754665.1 Bison bison bison | reverse complement strand
CTGTCAAACTACATCTTTCCCCCCATAATCTCCAGGGAAAATACTGGTGTTTTCTATTTTATTATTATTATTATTATTTTACTTTTACAACCATCCTGTATGTACTCTCATATGGGAAAGTATTTACAATCTAAGTTCTTTCCATTGCTGTATTTGTGCCTGGCAAAAATATGAAAAGATGAACCAAATTGGGCCATAATATGAATGTTTCTGAACCACATATTTACTATTGCGTGGAGAAATTTTTTCTTCACACTTTATCCAAATAAGTAAGATATACATCAACAAAATATCTTCATACTGGAATTAATCCTCTGTGCTTATTCTTCTCATCAGAAATGTCTCCTTCTCATTGTTTCATCAGGATCAATGTTCTTAATAGAAAGCGATATTCTGATTCATTTCCTCCTCAATCCAGTTCATGAGTAATGGAGAAGCTGATTGTTTTTGTTCCACATCTATTCTTTTCTTGAGATGATACAGTTAGTAATGAAAAATATAAATTTTCTATGTGTTCACATCTCATTGATCAGTTATTCCATTTGTTATGTTTGTGTTATGTAATGTTTTCCATTTAAATATGCATTTTTCATCTGTTTTTCTTTCTAAAAGGAAACTTCCTTTCAGTTCTAAAAGGAAGATCATAACAGCAACACAGTTTAGAAAATTCCATTTTTACTATGGAAATAATATCTCTTTACCCAATATCAGGAACCTATGGTAACTAGTAAAATTAAAATGGAAGCGGGAAACACTTTAGGATCTTTGTATATAGTGGGGGCATTAGCAGTCCTGGAAAACCTAAGAAAAGACTAAAGATGAGAAGGAGAATCATAGTCACATATCGAAAACAGAGGTTGGAATAGTCAAAGACAAGGATAAGCATGCCGAGTTCTCTTAATCTTTCTCCATTATATGAGTCTGTCCATGCCGAGCCACATTTGGACTGTCAGCTTCTCCTCAGGAATATGTTTCTGCTTGATTCAGAGAAATACCCGAAACATCCAGTATAGTGTTTGAAACATAGCTGGGATGTGATAACCCTTTATTTAATCAATTAGTTAATTAGGCATTATAACAAATCTGTGCAGTTTACAGAGCTTCCCTTGTGGCTCACTGGGTAAAGAACCCACCTGAAATGTGGGAGACCTGGGTTCGATCCCTGGGTTGGGAAGATCCCTTGGGGAAGGGAAAAGGCTACCCATTCCAGCATTCTGGCCTGGAGAATTCTATGGAAGTCTGTGGGGTCACAAAGAGTTGGACATGACTGATACAATGTCTCACATGGTGCCTAAACCACAGAAGATCAATGTCTTTGATATTTCATAGTCTAAAAGACTTAAAAACAGGTCATAGTGATTTTTATGGCTATTACTGCCCTAATGTATCAGAGGTTTTTGAATCAGGCCACTCTCTAAGCAACAGGGTTATTCTTTGAGTTAGTTTCCTCATCCCTAATGGTACCATCCTTATAGGGTGGTATGTATGGTGCTCTGAGTTAGGAGATTTCTTCTAGGAGGGAAACTGAGCATGGCAAAATCCAATAGTGATATTGCCCAGATAATGGTAAAATGTAAGAAATATTTAACTCCCCACGTGTTTGCATGGGAGATAAACTTCATACCAAACAAAATAATTTTGGTCAGTCTTGCAAGTACCTATCAAGATAAAACAAATTTTAAGATCAAAATCTCTGAGCAGGGAACATTATATCCAGAGCCAGTGATAAATTCAGGGCCTGAAAATCTCCTTGTTTCTCTTCTCTGATGACACATTTTTCTCCTTGGATGTTTCTTTTAGGTCATATGATGGTAAGCAAATTAATATCAACAGCCCTGAATTAGCCTAATATGGTATCCCAACAGTAGCTACTTATATGACTCAGCAGGATGTAAAAGGAATATTTTTATGAAGCTGCTTCTTTGTATAAAGAATGACTGAGGACTTCTGATTTAAAGCAATGACCCAAAGCATAACACAAATTTGCAACTTCTAGACTATAAAAGTTTTAGTATATTTTTCTACCTCTGTCTCTTGTTATTCAGTTCAATTCAGTCACTCAGTCGTGTCCGACTCTTTGCAACCCCATGAATTTCAGCATGCCAGGCCTCCCTGTC
>NW_011494919.1:2842613-2844215 GCF_000754665.1 Bison bison bison | reverse complement strand
AGGGTTATTCTTTGAGTTAGTTTCCTCATCCCTAATGGTACCATCCTTATAGGGTGGTATGTATGGTGCTCTGAGTTAGGAGATTTCTGCTAGGAGGGAAACTGAGCATGGCAAAACCCAATAGTGATATTGCTCAGATAATGGTAAAATGTAAGAAATATTTAACTCCCCACATGTTTGCATGGGAGATAAACTTCATACCAAACAAAATAATTTTGGTCAGTCTTGCAAGTACCTATCAAGATAAAACAAATTTTAAGATAAAAATCTCTCAAAAATCTTCCACTCACCATTTCAATTCATCAGAGACTTACAATCTAAGTTTCCTTTTGAGATTGTCAGAAGCAGTATTGTATCTGATGGACTTAATTACTCTGGAAGCATGGGTCGTACCATACTGAATGTAGAGGTGACAAAAATGCTTGGTTATTAAAAGTATAACGGCAGAATTGTATTTCACATGCAGAAAGGGAAAATATTACTATTTATAAGCAGATATATTTTTAGTAGTTTGAGATTTATTTTCCAGTTGAATTAAATGCTCATATCTCTTTTATATAATAACTTTTGGAAAGAATTATAGAGGTGAAAATCTGTCTCTTATACCACTATTCAATTAGACTCTTCTATATTGGAAAGTTTTCATAAAGGGAAATTCAGGTTCCATGATACACCTTTTTCCTTTGTTAAAATTTTGGATTATAAAGTGAATAAAATTACAATCTCCCTTATTTTCACTTGTATTCATTATGCAAAGCTACTATATTTTCTCACATGCCAATCAAGTAAATGCAGTAGAATAATTTTTAGGGAAATGAAAGATCCAATAGCATGATTTTCAAAAGAAGTTTTGGAGAGATAACTTTTAAAATTGTAGAAAATTTTGCTTTAAGCCAGGGGTTGGCAAACTATGATCTGTGGATCAAATCTGCTCCCACCCACTTCCAATCCTGTTGGTTTGGGTGGTCCAAATTTTGGTTAAAATTTTGTTTTATGGTTAATAAGCACATAGTATCTCAAATTTGCCTCTTGGCCTAGTAAGACTTTAATATTATTTTCTTGCTCTTTATAAATAAATGCTGCCCATATTTCTCCTATATATACTCTATATATTATTAACCCAGTATTTAAGGATGTCTCCATAACTAAATTCAATCTCTTCTTTCTCAAATGATAGCAAGAGAGCTTCACTATCTAATTTTTTTACAATTACAGAACAATCTCATTTTGAAATTTTATATCAGTGCAATAATAATAATAATAGTATATTATAGTCATAAAAGAACTTCATACATATTATAATTATAACACTGACAAAATCCATTCATTAAGTCTCCATAAACCTATTTTACAGGTGAAAAGGAAACTAGTTTCAAAGAGGTTAAGTGATTGGCCCAGGGTTATAAGTTTTATAATTATGAGGGCTTTTCCTGCAGCATTATTTTTATATGGATTCATGGTGCCTCTTCAAATTAATCTGAACTCTTAGTTCATTTAATTATGCAAGAAAAATAATCATAAACTAGTTATGCATATAATATGAAGGTAAAAGATAATGAATATAATGCAATTAGCAGTGTTTTGTTGCAGTTAATGAAAATA
>NW_011494919.1:2833344-2841680 GCF_000754665.1 Bison bison bison | reverse complement strand
GTCTGACACTGTTTCCACTGTTTCCCCATCTATTTCCCATGAAGTGATGGGACCAGATGCTATGATCTTCATCTTTTGAATGTTGAACTGTAAGCCAACTTTTTCACTCTCCACTTTCACTTTCATCAAGAGGCTCTTTAGTTCCTCTTCACTTTCTGCCATAAGGGTGGTATCATCTGCATATCTGAGGTTATTGATATTTCTCCCAGCAATCTTGATTCCAGCTTGTGCTTCTTCCAGCCCAGCCTTTCTCATGATGTACTCTGCATATAAGTTAAATAAGCAGGGTGACAATATACAGCCTTGAGGGACTCCTTTTCCTATTTGGAACCAGTCTGTTGTTTCATGTCCAGGTCTAACTGTTGCTTCCTGACCTTCATGTAGGTTTCTCAAGAGGCAGGTCAGGTGGTCTGGTATTCCCATCTCTTTCAGAATTTTCCACAGTTTATTGTGACCCACACAGTCAAAGGCTTTGGCATAGTCAATAAAGCAGAAATAGATATTTTTCTGGAACTCTCTTGCTTTTTCCATGATCCGGCAGATGCTGGCAATTTGATCTCTGGTTCCTCTACCTTTTCTAAAACCAGCTTGATCATCTGGAAGTTCATGGTTCACGTATTGCTGAAGTCTGGCTTGGAGAATTTTGAGCATTACTTTACTAGCGTGTGAGATGAGTGCAATTGTGTGGTAGTTTGAGCATTCTTTGGCATTGCCTTTCTTTGGGATTGGAATGAAAACTGACCTTTTCCAGTCCTGTGGCCACTGTTGAGTTTTCCAAATTTGCTGGTGTATTGAGTGCAGCACTTTCACAGCATCATCTTTCAGGATTGGAAATAGCTCAACTGGAATTCCATCACCTCCACTAGCTTTGTTCATAGTTTTCAATCTGCCACCACTTCATCATATACAACTGGTAATGCTTAGAATCACATGGATTTGATAAACTTTCATCAATGTGTGTTAAGGATAGAGTCTTGGAAATGAGGAGTTATGCAGCTCTGACCCTCTGAGACTATGTCTAATGCTGCATGAATTACTGAGACTTTATATCTAAGCATTCAAGCTCACAAAAATTTCAGTCTATACCTCAAGATTCAAGTGCACATTCTAACTAATGTTTCATCCACAAAGGATAAGGATCCATATTCCTGTTCTACAACAATCTCGACTTAGGGTCGAGAACAAAGCCACCCTGTTCTCAGATTTGTAACATTTAAAGGTACCTTGAGAGTAACATGAAAAGCGAGCTCAACAACAGTACTGCTAGCAAAGACAAGGAATTTGGAGACCATGTGCCAGTTGGTTATAGACATTGCTTGTTAGTGAAAAGGAATTCAATTAAAATAAGTTTAAGACAGAGAAAATATATTCACTCACAACTCAAAAGTCCAGGAAAAGTCTTTTAATTATGACATTTGCTTCATTTTGAACCACATGTGCCTGACATTTCAACAGCTTTGCCTCTACGTCCTCCCAAACTCGAGTACAGTGAAGAACGTTTCTCCTCCATATTTTCTGCAAAACTCCTAGGATTCATTCTAACCATACAAACTTGAGCCATGTGCCATTAATGAAACAGTCACTGGGGCTGGGGAGATTTGATACACTGGTTGGCAGAATTTGCTTGTAAATCTCTCTCATGAAGCTGTTCTATAGCTCATGTCTGTAGCACCATGGTTCACATGGAGTAGAAATCAATACATAGCCTTCATTTTCTCTTTCTTGGTAGACTGAATTAATGGTGTCTTTAATAAATTTCATTTATTGTTGTTGTTGTACAGTCACTTAGTCGCATCCGATTCTTTGCAATCCCATGGACTGCAGCACACCAGGCTTCCCTGTCCTTCACCATCTCCCAGAACTTGCTCAAACTCATGTCCATTGAGTCAGTAATAAATTTCATTAGAACATCTTGAATCACTGATTTCCTAAGCAGATGATCTAGAAGAGTCTTAGGCTTCATTTTCATCCCTGTCAGTGGAAACATGGCCCCAGTAATAGACTCAGAAACTTTTTCTTGTTTGGAATGACTCAGAAAAGTGAGCCAGTAAATCAAAACTTTCTTACAAAATAGTGGAAACTCTATGAGCCTAAGAAGAATATGCCAACATGGACAAAAGGTGCTCTGTCATCCACGTGTAATGGCAAAGAAAGAGCAGAGTAGATAAAAGCAAGAGTTCAGGAGTCTAGATGCTCATGTTCCATACTGATCTTAACCTTTATAGTTTTGAGGCGTGGGCATTTATTCTAGTATCTCTTGAGGCTCAGTGGGTAATTTATGAAAGTAATTAGAGCAGTCCCTTTCACAGAGTAAGCAGACAATAGAGCATCTTCCGTTAAACAAAGTATATGAAGATGCTTAGCAGATTATAACTTGAGAAATAAGAAGAAGCCTTTTCACTGGTGAGGATGCACAAGACTTCTTAGGTATTATTCCAGTTTATTTATAACGTTATGAAATAGCACTGGATTGAAATCTCTCTAATGTGCCTAAATGTGCCACAGTTCTGAGGAGTCAAACTTGTGAGAGGCATGATAGTCTAAGCATGATATTCAGTAAACTGTCTATAATATCTTCTAAAACCTTCACATACTTTTTTTGTTTCTTCACACTCACTTTTATTTCACATACTCCATCTTAGGTGAGATGGAGCTACGAGGTAAGGTCATACTTTGTTTTGAATCTGTGATCCCCTCTGCTGAAAAACCAGTACCTGCATAATTCTCATCTCTGAGATAAAACTAAACTTTGTCAAATTACAGTCTCAACCTTAGTTTATTGATCATTTCTGCCACCTTAGAATTGTTTCCTCCAAATACTTCTTACCATAGTTGTACTTCCAAAATATGCTAGCAAATCCAAACATTTCACAAGTGTCAGACCTTTCTAATTGTGCCCACAAGGTAGCTGGGTCTCTTCAAATCTGTTGAACAACTTTCATTCTACATCTTTGAGGTGGATGGATGATTACCATTTAAAAGATATATTTCTTCTCTTTTACTTTATAGTGCCAGGCTCTGATGATTTTCTCCTGCCAGCTCTCTGACCACTCCAGGCTAGTCTTCAATATTGATAATGTACATGTTTCTAGAATGGTGCTGTCAATAGAGCTCTGTTCTAGTGTACTGTATGGGACAGCACAATTCTGGACTATCCTTCTCTCACTCAGAAGGGTCTTATCTACTCTCTGTGCTTGAAATAGCCGCTGCTGTTTTCCAGCCTCTTGGTTGTCTTTTCTTTTTTTATCTATTTACTTATTATTTTATTTTACTTTACTTTACAATATTGTATTGGTTTTGCCATACATCAACAGGAATCTGCCACGGGTGACCCAGAGGGTTGGTTGTCTTTTCTTGTTTGCTTATAAACTGCAACTGTTAAAACGGTAACAAATGGTAATGATTACATTGTTCTCGACGTTTGCACTTTCCCCCCTATATTTCCCGTATTACTATACAGCAGATTTTTTTTCCCCTTTGATTCTATGTCTTAAATACCTCTTAAATATGTCCATTCCCTTACCTGTCATTGCCATATGCTTAATTCAGGTTCTCCTAGTCTCTTTCCTGTACTATCAGAAAAGTTTTGCATTGCATAAGATCTTTGGTGTCTTGGTGGGATGGTGAAAAACTGCAATGAAAAATCACGAAAATAAAAAAACAGCAGAAATTCACAACTATGCTATTCTTTGTGTTTCTGTACTTTTTCTAGATCTTCATCATCATACATAATCTCTTTATCTGTTACATCTCACAGCTCTTTTTTATACCATATTATAATCGCCTTAAGAATAGAACCATAGGAAAATTGTATATCAGAATGGTATTAGTCATATAAGAGGTTTTCAATGAGTTATATAAACAATTATGCCTCCTGTATAATAGTCCTAAATCTGAAAAAATAGTTTAGGTAAAAATAATAGATTTTTAATAATAATTGAATTATAAATACAGATAAAGTATTTATAATTCAATTATTCTCAGTAGGAAAATAAGTATCCAGTATTTCTGACAAGAGAGTAATAGCTAATGAATTTATGATAAATATCCTATATATTTGTATGCATATTTTGGTACTTCTAGAAAATTCATTTCAGATGACTGATTAATTTGTCTCTATCTCCTAGTAGTACACTTAAGTACAATAAAGGGTTAATAAATGGTTTTCAGTGTCATAAAAATGTTTCTATCTTCAAAGAAAATTAAATGCCCCTACAAAATTTAATCAGACACTTAATAGGATCATATATATATAAAACAAGTAAACAAGATCACCACAAAAATCAACATAAAAAAAAACTTGAAAAAAGAACACCAGTGCATCGTCTTTGTCATCAAGTGATTGGAATGTGTTTGGATTTTGATTCTTCCTGTTTTTTTTTTTAATTATTTCTAAATTAGTCCAAAGTGAACAGAAGTAAATTTATCATGAAAGTATAAAGAACCATCATATTGTTATTATATGCTCTAAGATATCTAACCAGTGCCATACGTTTGCCAGTGATCTCATCTTCAGAAGAATTTGTACAAGACTTAAATTTTCATGATGTACAAAAAGGGAAGATACATGTTTAAGATGACTTCAAACTTTGAGTTCAGTCATAAATTTCTTGGAATTTTTTTCTTCTTCCAAGTGTGTCTCAGGATACACTGTATAGTATTAGACTCCAAAATGACTTGAAATCACTTGCCTGAAATAGCATAAGATCTTCTATACAACTCTTAAAACCTATATATTGAAAATAATTTTGAGAGAATATTTTAAGCTTTAACTACACTTCTTCTGCATTTTACGGCACAAGCAGAGTACTTGTACTTTCAATGATGTGTAAGAAAGGAAGATATTAAAGTTTAGGGGAGGGAAAGGAATTCAAAGCTTCCCATTTAGTCCTCTCCTTCCTTCCATTCTTACTTTTTATTTATTTATTTGTCTTTCTCTTTGCTTCTTTTACTTACAGTGCTGCTGCTGCTAAGTCGATTCAGTCGTGTCCAACTCTGTGACCCCAAAGACGGCAGCCCACCAGGCTCCCCCATCCCTGGGACTCTCCAGGCAAGAACACTGGAGTAGGTTATCATTGCCTTCTCCAATGCATGAAAGTGAAAAGTGAAAGTGAAGTCGCTCAGTCATGTCCGACTCTTAGCGACCCCATGGACTGCAGCCCACCAGGCTTCTCCGCCCATGGGATTTTCCAGGCAGGAGTACTGGGGTGGGGTGCCATCACCTTCTCCATTACTTACAATATACACATTTTTTTCTGAAACAGATTGTGGTGAACAAACCCTAAGGTTATTCCCAAGAAGTTACACCATTGTTTAAGTCCCTTTGAAGAAACTATGAATTGCTTCCAATCTGTGAAATATGGCAAAAATTAATGGATTTATAGATGTAATTAAAGTCTTTTGCTTGCGTGTGTGCTAAGCTGCTTCAGTCATGTCCAACTCTTTGAGGCCCCATGGACCATAGCCTGCCAGGCTCCTTTGTCCATGGGATTCTCCAGGCAGGAATACTGGAGTGGGTTGCAGTGCCCTCCTCCAGGGGATCTTCCCCACCCAGGGATCCAACCCATATCTCTTGCATCTGCTGTATTGCAGGTGGATTCTTTACCACTGAGCCACTGGGGAAGCAAAGCCTCTAATCGCTGTTGTTGTTGTTGCTGTTTTTGAGTTAATTAAAAGAGAGATTGCCCTTAGCTGGAGGACTGGCCTAATAGGCAATTTTTAAAAAGGGCCCAGGCCTTGCCTCTAGGATGGGATGGAAAGGGAGGCGGAAGTGGGGTTCAGGATGGGGAACACATGTATACCCATGGCTGATTCATGTCAATGTATGGCAAATACCACTACAGTATTGTAAAGTAATTAGCTTCCAATTAAAAGAAATTAATTAATATAAAAAAATAAAGAGGGCCCAGGCCTTGCCTGTGGTTAGAGAATCAAAATAACTGAAATATTCAGTCTTCATCATTATCCTTAAGGAAACCAGCTGCTGTGATTTTTATAACCACAGAGAAATGAATTCTGTTGAAATATAAGGGAACTTAGAAGCAGGCCCTTCCCTGGATAGACCTGCAGGTAAGACTGCAGCCCAGCCAACTCCTTGATTTCCGCCTCATGACATCCTGAGCAGAGACCTCAGCTTAGCCAGCCCAGACTTCTACTTTACAGAGAGTACAAGATAATAAATGAACTTTGTTTCAAATGAGTAAGTTGGTTTATTTGTTGCATAGAGCAGAAAATTACAATGAAGATATACGTATCTTTGAAGTAACATTTTAAAAGTCATGCTAATATTTCACTCCACAAATATTCTAAGACCCTCCTGAATACATTCAATATGTTTAATCCTTAAAATGACCCTGACAGGATATTAATAATTTTTCTGTTTGCTTTCTTGTTTGTGAAAACCGACAATCACTAAGTTTGGACACAACCCCGGAAATAGTGGATGATGCATGGTTAGGACCCAGATCTGTCTGATTATAAAGCCTGTTTCTTGCCCGTGCCCTTCAGTGATATTCATTCAATGATTGGTATCCTTGACACAATGCTAGTACATCTGCACCTAGGATTAATTACACAATTAAGGAAAATCTGGCATAAATGTGTTTGGATTGCTTTCTCTTTTGTACTTGTATTTTAATATCTTTGTGCATTTTGGAAGAAAAAGTTCTAACTATATTCAGATTGAAGGAAAATAAACTCATCATGGTGAAAAATTACTGATCTAAATATTTTAGGGACAGAATAAGACAAATGATGATTCAGGTCTAGTTTATCAACATGGATCTTTGCATTCAGGCTGGCACTGTACCTTTTAGAAAGGTGAATTGCTAAGAATAGTGCAGAACTGGGGCAGCGCTTAGAGAATACAGTGCAGGAGAAACATTTCATTCCTTATCACAAGTGAAATCACTATCTCTAATGATAAGAAGAGATTGGTTGGGATGATCCACATAAGTTCTCTGAGAAAAAGTCTATGCCATAACCATGATGCTGTGATGAATGTTTCTTCCTTTATTCCAGCATAGCTCTCTCCTTAAAGAGATGAAAGAGAAGCACATTAGAATTATGTAAGGTAAAAAATTGAATGCAGTGTGTTTCTCATCAGTTTTTAAGCTTGCAAATAACTATTCAAGAAGCATAACTCTTTAAAAATTTAAACAGGAATGTCAGTACGTTATGACAGAGTAATATATCCTGAACATATTGTGATTCATCCTGTGGAAATCACCACAGAAGAAAAGGAACTGAATTGAGGCAGGAGTGTTATTACTAAATGAATGCAAGGAAATACACTGATCTGTAATACACTGATCTGGTCTTTTTTGTTCAACATGTACCAAGATAAAATAATAGCCTAGTTAGATTCATACTACCTGGTTTTCTTAACTTCAAAGACTGTAGTGATATTCATATAAGATCATGAAAGTTAAAACATTTTAAAATGATGTGTGTATATATACACTATATTTATATGTATGTGTGTATATATATATATATATATATATATGGAAGGAATTGTTGGGCTTATCTGGTACCTCATTGGTAAAGAATCCACCTGCCAAGGCAGGAGACACAGGTTTGATCCCTGGGTTAGGAAGATCCCTTGGAGAAGGAAATGACAAGGCACTCCAGTATTCTTGCCTGGAGAATCCCATGGATGGAGGAGTCTGGAGGGCTACAGTCCATGGGGTCACAAAAGAGTCAGGCATTACTTAGCAACTAAACAATAACAAAGCAAAGGAGTTGTTACTGTTGAAGCAGACATTCAATGTTCTTCTCTCAAACAGATTCAGAATTATAAAAATCACTTACTTCCTTTAATTGGAATTGTAACTATAGGGTTTTGCTTTTGGTAGCTCTCCTGAGCATTTTATAGATAAAGATCCCTCTGGAAATTCCAGGCTAATTAAAATCTTAAAACTCATAGAAGTATTGTTTACTTTATTATATTAAGTCATATGTGTGTGATAATTTTATATATATATATAAAAAATATATATTTTCCACTTAGAAAATACAGAAAACTAAAGTACTGAAAATTTTATGTTTTCAAAGTGTGATGAGAAATGACCAATGCTGTTAATGATTGTCATCCATGAGGAACTAAAAAATGAAACCAGAAATGCCCTAAAAATGGGCATCATAATCACACAATGAAAGGACATTAATAGTTGCATATGATGAAAAGTGACAAGTGTAGAAGCTTATTTTTCTTTTACCATCATTCCCTTAACTGTGAGATCTATTCAAATCCCCTGTTGTTTGTGTCATTTTAACATTCTACAAAGACAAATGCCTGTCTCTCCAGTATTAAAATAAGCAGTATAAAAATAGAA
>NW_011494919.1:2826116-2833244 GCF_000754665.1 Bison bison bison | reverse complement strand
TTTCAAAGAAAATCACCTTCTCTCTCGCTCCTATTCTATCTATACACAGAATCAGATGACCCAACATCTTCACTCTGTATTTTAACTTACTAGAGAAAATTAACGACCTTTCTTTACCTGACCTGAGACAGGTTGTTCCTGACTGACTTGATCTGTCCTTTCATTCATCTTTTGTGTGTCTGAGTTTTTGTTCTGTTGATTTCATAGTTTTCTTTGAATGGAACAAAGTTTTAACTTTTCTTTTTCCAAGCTCAGCTTTTCACCTTCCTTTTGATAGAGTGCCTTGATTTTCACACCATCAGGCAAACACTACTATCCAGTCTGCCATGTTCTCTGTCTTTAAATCTATCTCTTCACACTCAACTCCAATATTATTTGAGTCTCATCTAAAGTATCCCTATTACTTTTCAAGGCTAACCTTTCCTTTTTTTAATCTCACTTCTTTTATTATCTTTCTTTTCAACATTTCCAACTTCTCCTTCTCCCTCAGGTCTTATGTTGCAACATCAAGTTGGGTTTGGCTTACCTCTATTTAAGGAAAAATGTTCTAGAGCATCTAGATAAAGCGACAACTGATTTAGTCCTAGATCCATCCTCTTTTATGGAAGACAGAAATAGAAAAACAACACATTTGAGAACTAAGTCTGATAGTCAAGCAGTTTCTTAAATATGGAAGTATTTCCATTGATAATGTGATATATGAAGGTCAATCAAGTCTCAGCTTTAATGACTGATCTATGCTTCATCCCTTGAAAGAGAAAAATTCTGCCCATTTGTAAAACGATGGAAAAAATGTTATACCTTCTATCTCTGCTTCTACCTAGGTCAAAGAATATTAAGTACAGATGGAAACAGTCAAATAGTAGTCAGTCACAATATGTAAGTTCCATCATTTCTGCTGGTTCTTGCTGATCTTACCTACAGGAGGATTTTTAACTGATACTAACCTATACTTCTTGAATGCCATGTACATTACCTAAGCCCCCTTAAAATTAATTTCTTATTCATGGGCTTTCTCTCTAGCATGGTTCATACTTTCCATTCTCTGTAGCATATGATATATTTCATATTGATAAATGCAAGTAGTGGAAAAGTTAGGTTCACCATGATACCTATGAAGATAATCATTGACTTTCTTAGTCAATAGTCCAAATATAGGGGCCATTTAAAGTTAGAACATTCAGTAGCTCAAAATATGTATAATCACCCACAGAGCAATGGTTACCAAATAAATTTAGGCATTACCTCCAAAGCAAATTAAAACCTATTCTGATACCCCCATATCCAAAACAGATTAAAGAAAAAATACTAAGATTGATGCTAAATATGATCCTGCAATTTGATTATTTATCTGCCCTCTTCTGTCCCTTATTCATGGAAGTAGCTCTTAAGAAAATTCTGAGGAACTCCTGACAAATCAAATAGCAGAGTTTGAAAAATTTGTAAAGTTCACTGAAGCAGAAGACTCCTGAGATAAAATGAACCAAGTAATAAAATATGATAGAGGCAATTTTGGCAGAAGAATAAATCACAAAAGCCTACTAGACTTTGAAAGAAAAAATATTGCAGACGGTCCCCAACTTAAAATAGTTTGATTTACCATTTTTCAACTTTATGATTGTTCAAAAGCAATACCTAAATATTCTGTAGAAATACACTTTGGCTTTTGAATTTTGACCTTTTCCTGGGTTGGGGACCTCAGTCTCATCCTCTCTTGTGATCCTAGACAGAGCCAGAAAGCCACAGCTCCCATTCTGCCTCGAGATCATGAGGGTCAACAACAGATACGCTTACAACCATTCTGGACCAGTATGGCCATTCTGCTCTTTACTTTTAGTACAGTATTTAATAAATTACATGAAATATTCAGTACTTTATTATAAAATAGACTTTATGTTAGATGATTTTACCTAACTGCCAAGTAGTGCCAGTGGTAAAGAACTCACCTGGCAATGCAGGAGACAGAAGAGATGTGGATTCAGTCCCTGGATCAGGAAGATGCCCTGGAGGAGGGTATGACAACCCACTCTAGTATTCTTGCCTGGAGAATCCCATGGACAGAGGAGCCTGGAAAACTACAGTCCATAGGATCTCGAAGAGTCAGACATGACTGAAGCAACTTAGCACAAAAACACAGACAAATATAAGTGTTCTCAGCATGTTTAATGTATGCTGGACTGTGACGTTAGGTAAAGTACATTTAAACACCTTATGATTTAAGGTGTTTTCAACTTATGATAGATTTATTTGGATGTAGCCCCTTTTTAGATGGAGGAAGATGTATATTAGTAAAAATTAAATACAAATTCAGCAAGTATCTCCTAATTAATGTCTAGTGAAAGTGAAAGTACTAGTCATTCAGTTGTGTCCGACTCTTCATGACCCCATGGACTGTAGCCCACTAGGCTTCTCTGTCTGTGGGATTCTCCAGGCAATACTGGAGTGGGTTGTTAATATAGTTGTCTGACATGAAAGCATTATTTGATATAAATACATATAATTAAGCAAATATAGCATGGGAAAGGAACACAACATAGGTGAATAGACCATAAAGTAATTCTACCTACATATCAACCAAAATTGCTGAAAGATTTTTCATTAACTCTGAAGAACTAACGTTATTCAAGTCTGAATAAGATTTTACACAACTGGCTTTCTCAAGTTAAAAAGAGGAAACAACATTTATTCACACTTTGATGTTGTATTTGTGGAAGACTAATTAACTAAAAGGCTGTCCATTTATACTTTCTATCTCACTAACAATATTTTCTAGACCAGGAAGCATCAAATTGTGAAAACAAAAATATTCACATGCCTGAATAGTAAAACTACTCTTTACAATGTATAATTTAGATTTATGACAAAGGCAACATTATAAATAATATATACAAAAATATATGGCTAGATTAGAAATAACTACTGCGTATGGCAGTGTGCAAAAGTTAGAATGACAAAAGGTTTAATGAGCTTTTATTCTGAATATGTGAATTAGGAGTTAAGAATGAAAGGAAGAGTACCAAAAAGGCAGGAAAAATATTCAAGAGAGAAATCAGAAAAGTATTCAACAGTGGCCAGAAATTACCCATAAACGTAGGTTGAAAGGACAAATTAGAGTATTTATCCTTAAGTAGCTAATTTTCTCAGAAAGAATAAAGCTTTTACTTCCTTGGGTTAAATTGGCTTCCTGGTCATGAGTTCTCACCTTGGAAATGAGTGTAACTTCCTTCAAAATAAAACTAAGCACAGAATGGTAATTCTATAGAGCGAGGAATTTAAAGCTGCATGTGAGTTGAAAAGCTTATGAGTAAAGGTACATTTATCTGCTAAGATCTCAGTGTTGTGTTAAATCCCTAACATTCAGCATTGGAGTTCTCAGGGGACTGCTATAGACTTTAATCAAAAGAACATTTTGCAGTTTGGTTTAAAAGGTCAAACTTGCTAACTTATCCTTATGCAACGGTAGTTTAGTAATGGTCTAGTAACTTGGCTTGTAGATTGTCATGACCCAGATCATTTTGTGGCAATAGGAAATTGATGTGAATACTTTCAGCCTTACTCAACCATTAAAAAGAGCATTAGCTTGGCTTTTGTGCCAGAGTACAGCGACTCACAGAAAGAAAGTCTCAGAAGTTGCAAATAGAACAGATCCAAGGATACTAAACCTTTTTCTTTTTCCTAAACATCAGAATATAGCACAAAAAAATGCTTCATAAAGATTGAAAACACATTGTAACCAAAGGCAGAAGGGCCTAGGCCTGCATTTGGCTACTAGGAGTGTCTGTATTTCTATTAGTCTTGAATATTTTTTTCAAGATGGGAAGTAAAAGATAAAGGTCTCTCTTCCACTATTTGCATTTCATTGGTATGGAAGGCAAGATTGGCTATTAAATGACTGTCCAGTTATACAAATGATTTATGGAAATTTTGGTACCACGAAACCAGGGGAAATGATTTAATGCTTTCTAAAAACAATGGCCTCAAAAATTGAGCTGAGAAGGGAGAATTTGTGGTTCAGACACTCTGGACACACTGCATAGGTGAAGATGGTAAACAAAACACTCAAAGTATTGATATTTATCAAATTGCCTAACTTAGCTATCTGGATGGACCAGACAAATAAATGGATCACCACAAATACCGCTTCATAATCAAGACATCATTGAATTCAAGTTAGTTTAATTCCTTGAAGTACTGTAAGTGAAAGCAATGTACTTTTAAATTTTTGTAGGTTTTAATAACAATGGCTACATAATTTTGTTTTTCAAAACTAGCATATGAAGATATTTTAAAGATAAATACTGTTGTAATTTCAAAGCTATATCCAGAAACTCTTAAATACCTCTCCCTTCAAGAGGTGGAGCTTAATTCCCCCTGGAGAATGAAATAGGACAGAAACTATGTAACGTCACTTCTGAATTATACTCTGAAGTGACTGAAGCTTCTCATTTTGAATCATTTATTTCCCTCCCTCTCCCTCTCTCTCTTCTTCCCGCCCATGTTCCCTCCCTCCCCTCTTTCTCTCTCTCTTATGAGTTATTTACTCTGGGGGAAGCTAGTGGCCATATGAGAATACTCTGTGAGCTTATGGACAGAGGTTCATGACAAGGGACTGAGACTTGTCAGGGTTCACACAACATTGGAAGTAGGTCCTTATACAGTCAGATTGTGAAAAGATTGCAACTATGGTCACCAATCTTAAGAAGCATATCCATGAACAAAATGAGTGGAGGTGATGTAATTCCAGCTGAGCTATTTAAAAATCTTAAAAGATGATGCTGTTTAAGTGCTGAACCCAATACGTGGACAAATTTGGAAAATTCAGCAGTGGCCCCTGGAATGGAAAAGGTCAGTTTTCTATTCCAATCCCAAATAAAGGCAATGCTAAAGGACGTTCAAGCTACAATACAGTTGTGCTCATTCCGAATGCTAGTAAGGTAATGCTCAAAATCCTTTAAGCTAAGGCTTCAACAGTATGTGAACTTAGAACTTCCAAATGTACAAGCTGGATTTAGAAAAGGCATAGGAAAAAGAAATGAAATTACCAACATTTTTTGGATCATAGAAAAACCAAGGGAAATCCAGAAAAATATCTACTTCTGCTTCATTAACTATGCTTAAGTCTTTGACTCTGTGGATCACAACAAACTGTAGAAAATTCTGAAAGATATGGGATTATCAGACCACCTTACCTAAGAAACCTGTACGCAGGTCAGGATGTAACAGTTAGAACAGGACATGGAACGAGGGACTGACTCAAAATTGGAAAAGGAGTACATCAAGGCTATATACTGTCACCCTGCCTATTTAACTTATATACAGAATAGATCATGGAAAATTCTGGGCTGGATGAAGCACAAGAAGGGATCAAGATTGCTGGGAGAGGTATTAACAATCTCAGGTATGCAGATAATACCACTGTAATGACAGAAAGCAAAGAGGATCTAAAGAGCCTCTTGATGAAAGAGGTGAAAGAGGAGAATGAAAAAGCTGGCTTAAAACTCAACATTCAAAAAACTAAGATCATGGTATTTGGTCCCATCAGTTCATGGCAAAAGATGGGAAAAAGTGGTAACAGTGACAGATTTTATTTTCTTGTGCTCCATAATTACTGTGGATGGTGACTGTAGCCATTAAATTAAAAGATACTTGTTCCTTAGAAGAAAAGCTATGAGAAACTTATACAGCGTATTAAAAGGCAGAGACATCACTTTGCCAACAAAGGTCTGTCTAGTCAAAGCTATGATTTGTACAGATGTGAGAGTTGGACTATAGGGAAGGCTAAGCACCGAAGAATTGATGCTTTCAAATTGTGGTGCTAGAGAAGACTCTTGAGAGTCCCTTGGACACTGAAGGGATCAAACTAGTAAATTATAAAGGAAATACACCCTGAATATTTTTTGGAAAGACTCATGCTGAAGCTGAAGCTCGAATGCTTTGGCCACATGATGGTAAGAGCTGACTCATTAGAAAAGACCCTAATGCTGGGAAACACTGAATGCAGGAGAGGGGCCTGACAGAGGACAAGATGGTTGGATGACATCACCTACTCAATGGACATGAGTTTGAACAAGCTCAGGGAGATGGTCAAGGATAGGAAAGCATGGTGTGCTGTAGTCCATGAGGTCTCAGAGTCAGACACGACTGAGTGACTAAACAAATTATGAAAGCAACAAATTATTCCATATTACAAGGTAACTTATATCAAAATGAAATTAGGTTAAAATAAATACTGAATATAAGTTCATATTTATATTGTTTCCACAGATCATTCCTATATGAATGAAGAGGAAATATATTCAAGGGCAACAATCAAGAATTCATTTACCTATTAAGTCAGGGATGCATTTACTTGACTTTAGGTGATTTGAAAGGTCTTTGAACTTTAAAGAGCTGCTTGAATTAGCTGGACACAGATGGCTAATGAAATTTTAAGTAGCAGAATAATCACAGGGGTGGTTCCAGGTCAGGTGAATAGTTTACTCTAGATTTTTGAAAAATATTTTTGGTCCTTATGTATATTTAATTAGGCAACCCTAAAACAAAATATTTAGATATCAAAAGCAAACTAAAAATAAAAAATATATAACTCCATCCAAATGCATTTTGGCATATATTTTACATGAGGTCAATCATGTAATATGATATTACAATGATATTACATGATTGCTGTCAATGCAGATACATCACTGCAAGTTCCTTTTTTTTGTTGTTGTTTTTTATTTTTTCACCCCCACTGGTTACTTCATCTGACCTTTTGCATAGATGTACGGGATCCATTACTTTGTCAACAAAGTTCTGTCTAGTCAAGGCTATGGTTTTTCCAGTAGTCATGTATGGATGTGAGAGTTGGACTATAAAGAAAGCTGAGCACTGAGGAAATTGATGCTTTTGAACTGTGGTGTTGGTGAAGACTCTTGAGAGTCCCTTGGACTACAAGGAGATCCAACCAGTCCATCCTAAAGGAGATCAGTCCTGGGTGTTTATTGGAAGGACTGACGTTGAAGCTGAAACTCCAATACTTTGGCCACCTGATGCGAAGAGCTGACTCATTTGAAAAGACCCTGATGCTGGGAAAGATTGAGGGCAGGAAGAGAAGGGGACAACAGAGGATGAGATGTTTGGATGGCA
>NW_011494919.1:2825646-2826016 GCF_000754665.1 Bison bison bison | reverse complement strand
ATAAAAATAGAATCAATGATTTATCCAGGCAGTAACCAAAGTATTACTTTTTTTCAAAGAAAATCACCTTCTCTCTCGCTCCTATTCTATCTATACACAGAATCAGATGACCCAACATCTCCACTCTGTATTTTAACTTACTAGAGAAAATTAACGACCTTTCTTTACCTGACCTGAGACAGGTTGTTCCTGACTGACTTGATCTGTCCTTTCATTCATCTTTTGTGTGTCTGAGTTTTTGTTCTGTTGATTTCATAGTTTTCTTTGAATGGAACAAAGTTTTAACTTTTCTTTTTCCAAGCTCAGCTTTTCACCTTCCTTTTGATAGAGTGCCTTGATTTTCACACCATCAGGCAAACACTACTATCCA
>NW_011494919.1:2820362-2825546 GCF_000754665.1 Bison bison bison | reverse complement strand
ATTTGAAAAGACCCTGATGCTGGGAAAGATTGAGGGCAGGAAGAGAAGGGGACAACAGAGGATGAGATGTTTGGATGGCAGCATTGACTCAATAGACATGAGTTTGGGTAAACTCCTTGAGTTGGTGATGGACAGGGAGGCCTGGCTTGCTGCGGTTCATGGGGTCTCAAAGGGTCAGGCATGACTGAGCAACTGAACTGAACTGACGGGATCCTTAATAATCCATGCTAGGGCAAAATAATTTTAATTGCATTAATAAAGCATCATGAACCTAGTCTATCCCACTAAAAAATCTTGAAGGAAGAAAGAGGAACACAGATGACTGAGAGCACAGGTTGAGCAACCAACCTTCCTTCTTACCTGCCTCCCTTCCTTCCTTCCAGAATATAGAGAGTCTTCTTGAAAAAAGTTCTGTCCTATAACAAAAGTGACTTGTATATAGTCTGGGAGAGCAGACTTCTGGATTATTAATATTTCTGTGTGAAAAATAGGACACATAAGTGAATGGAGGTACAAGTCAAGCCTGTGACTAAAGCAATAACTTCAAGTGAAAGAAGCATATTGCTAGTGTGAAATCCATATACATTATTCACATATAATACTGAGTTTGAAACATTATTAAGTAATAGATAATCCTTCATAACTTAATCTACTTACCTTTATCCATTGCTCTTAACTGATTACATATTTGAGTTCTTTGTTTTATGATAACAGCTCCTCTTGTCCGTTGGTGTTGTCCTTTCCTCCCCACTTGAACATTGGTGATCAGAACACACCCAGAGATCCTCCCTTGTGTGGTCAAGGACCACTGCTAGTTTTCCAGCATGTCAGGACCTTGCAAGATAAAACCTCCAGCAGAGGTTGGCATAAGTACACCAAGATCTAAACAGTGACTCAAAGTGAACCAGGGTTCGTATGCTGTAGCTATAATAAATTTGCATTGTATTTTTCACCCCTATCCATGGGTTTCACTTGGGTGTTTACGTGTAAACACCTGCTCACTAGGAGAAAAGTTATATATCTTAAAGTTGTCAATCAAATTGGTAAATGACATATGAAAGAGGGAGGGACCTCCACTTTATTTTTTTATTATTTATTTATTTTATTTTTTAACTTTACAATATTGTATTTGTTTTGCCATATATCAACATGAATTCGCCACAAGTATACACGTGTTCCCCATTCTGAACCCTCCTCCCACCTCCCTCCCCGTACCATCCCTCTGGGTCGTCCCAGTACACCAGCCCCAAGCATTGAGTATCATGCATCGAACCTGGTCTGGTGACTCGTTTCATATATGATATTATACATGTTTCAATACAATTCTCCCAAATCATCCCACCCTCTTCCTCTCTCACAGATTCCAAAAGACTGTTCTACACATCAGTGTCTCTTTTGCTGTCTCGTATACAGGCTTACTGTTACCACCTCCACTTTAAAACAAAACCCAACTCTACCACATTGAGGGGCTGTTTCTTGTTTCCAGACAGCCCACTCTCATGCTTTCTCAGGAATGTACTTTCCCTTTGCTTAATAACTCTTGCTACTTAAAACTGCTCTATTACACTCAAAGATGCCAAAGATGGAGAAGCTCTATAAGTCAGCAAAAACAAGACTGGGAGCTGACTGTGGCTTGGATCATGAACCCTTACTGCCAAATTCAGACTGAAATTGAAATAAGTGGAGAAAACCACTAGACCATTCAGGTATGACCTAAATCAAATGCCTTATGACTATACAGCAGAAGTGAGAAACAGATTTAAGGCACGAGATCTGATAGACAGAGTGCCTGATGTACTATGGATGGAGGTCCATGACATTGTACAGGAGAAAGGATTCAAGACCATCCCCAAGAAAAAGAAATGCAAAAAAGCAAAATGCCTGTCTGAGGAGGCCTTACAAATACCTGTGAAAAGAAGGGGCATGAAAAGCAAAGACATACCAATTTGAATGCAGGGTTCCAAAGAATAACAAGGAGAGATAAGAAAGCCTTCCTCAGTGGTCAATGCAAAGAAATAGAGGAAAACAATAGAATGGGAAAAACTAGAGAGTTCTTCAAGAAAATTAGAGATACCAAGGGAACATTTCATGCAAAGATGGGCTCAATAAAGGGCAGAAATGGTAGGGACCCAACAGAAGCAGAAGATATTAAGAAGAGATGGCAAGAATACACAGAAGAACTGTACAAAAAAGATCTTCATGACCCAGATAATCATGATGGTGTGATCAATGACCTAGAGCCAGACATCCTGGAATGTGAAGTCAAGCAGGCTATAGGAAGCATCGCTACGAACAAAGCTAGTGGAGGTGATGGAATTCCAGTTGAGCTATTTCAAATCCTGAAAGATGATGCTGTAAAAGTGCTGCACTCAATACACCAGCAAATTTGGAAAACTCAGCAGTGGCCACAAGACTGGAAAAGGTCAGTTTTCATTCCAATCCCAAAGAAAGGCAATGTCAAAGAATGCTCAAACTACCACACAATTGCACTCATCTCACACGCTAGTAAAGTAATGCTCAAAATTCTCCAAGCCAGGCTTCAGTAATATGTGAATCGTGAACTTCCACATGTTCAAGCTGGTTTTAGAAAAGGCAGAGGAACCAGAGATCAAATTGCCAACATCTCCTGGATCATGGAAACAGCAAGAGAGTTCCAGAAAAACATCTATTTCTGCTTTATTGACTATGCCAAAGCCTTTGATTGTGTGGATCACAATAAACTGTGGAAAATTCTGAAAGAGATGGGAATACCAGACCACCTGGCCTGCCTCTTGAGAAACCTGTATGCAGGTCAGGAAGCAACAGTTAGAACTGGTCATGGAACATCAGACTGGTTCCAAATAGGAAAAGGAGTCCCTCAAGGCTGTATATTGTCACCCTGCTTATTTAACTTATATGCAGAATACATCATGAGACACACTGGGCTGGAGGAAGCACAAGCTGGAATCAAGATTGCTGGGAGAAATATCAATAACCTCAGATATGCAGATGACACCACCCTTATGGCAGAAAGTGAAGAGGAACTGAAGAGCCTCTTGATGAAAGTGAAAGAGGAGAGTGAAAAAGTTGGCTTAAAGCTCAACATTCAGAAAATGAAGATCATGGCATCCAGTCCCATCACTTCATGGCAAATAGATGGGGAAATAGTGGAAACAATGACTGACTTTATATTTCTGGGCTGCAAAATCACTGCAGATGGTGATTGCAGCCATGAAATTAAATGACACTTAGTCCTTGGAAGGAAAGTTATGACCAACCTAGATAGCATATTCAAAAGCAGAGACATTACTTTGCCAGCAAAGGTCCACCTAGTCAAGGCTATGGTTTTTTCCGTAGTCATGTATGGATGTGAGATTTGGACTATAAAGAAAACTGAGCACCGAAGAATTGATGTTTTTGAACTGTGATGTTGGAGAAGACTCTTGAGAGTCCCTTGGACTGCAAGGAGATCCAACCAGTCTATCCTAAAGGAGATCAGTCCTGGGTGTTCATGGAAAGGACTAATGTTGAAGCTAAAACTCCAATACTTTGGCCGTTTGATGCATAGAGCTGACTCATTGGAAAAGACCCTGATGCTGGGAAAGATTGAGGACAGGAGGAGAAGGGGACAACAGAGGATGAGATGGTTTGATGGCATCACCGATTCAATGGACATGAGATTGGGTAAACTTGAGTTGGTGATGGACAGGGAGGCCTGGGGTGCTGTGGTTCTTGGGGTCACAAAGAGTTAGACATGACTGAGCGACTGAACTGACTAATGACACTCAACTGAATTCTTTCCTTTGAGCAGAGAAGCAAAAAGGAAATTGTCATTGTTCCGGGAAAATAATTTATAAATATGCATAGTTGTATATATAATTATGATACTTTGCTGTTTTAGTTACTGCATGTTTATTGTGTAGTATTTTTTCTTATTTTTCACCTATTTTGAAATGAGGTGGGAATATAGATAAATAAATTTTCCCCTCTTTTTTTTGAAATTCTATAAGCAAGGTAACTGCTAGGATAGTAACCTGAACTGCGTTTAACAATATAAACCAATAATAATTATATCAGCTAATAATAATACTAAAGGAGTGATAAGGAAAATCAGAGTGGTTATTTTTAAACACACATATTTCTAAGAAATATGGCAGTGTTTAATTTTGAAACAGATTGTTTAGTCTCAGACTGTGATGATACTGTTAAATCACCTGCCAGTTAACCACACACACCAGCACTCACAAACAAATCAGTGAAAACAGCTACCTGGCAGAGTATAGTCAAAACAGCTGGCTGATTGATTGGGTTTTTCCATTTCTAAGTAACTATTGTATATGTATAGTTTCAAAATTAAAATGCTAAAAGAATCTGAAACAGATGCAAACTGTGCAGGCATATTTAGAAGCAACTTTAATTTCATGCTTTTTTACCACATTATTTTGGAAGTTCTTTGAAGAAAGCATGCATTCCAAAAAAAATGTTCCTTTCAATCTGTAGCTTCACCTCTATGGGCCTTACATGCAACACATTTGACACAAGCATACATGTCATCATTATGTTCTAATTTACTAGAAAATTGCCTCCTGGAATGCTCTTTCCTGCCCACTTCAGGTCCTAGAATCTTTAGTATAAAATAACCAAAAACTTAAATCCTGATTTTAAATCTCACTTTCTGACCCACAAATAGCTCAGACTTCTGAACTGAGTGTTCTAAATCACTTTAAGTTAAAGCATTTTATTGGTGTTAGTCTAAGAAACAAGACTGTATTATTATTTGTGGTCATTTTCTTCAAAACAGTTTTTCTTACAATCTTTGACGTGATAAGATACAGGCTCTGTTTATCCAGAAGCATCTGTCTGTGGATAAGTATTTCATAAGAAGTTCTACAGAACCAGAAGTAAAATCTCAAGTAGCCACTGTAGGGAAAGTACCAGCATGAGGATCCTTCTTCCTCAAAGGTCTCCTGCAGGGAAGAAAAGCTTACTGTGACCTCCTAGGGGGAAATAATTGTTGTGGCCTGAGGCACCTCTTTGATCTAACACCACTGTTCTAAAGGTAAATTCTCCAGTGCTTCTCGGGAAGTAATTGATAGTTGTTCCACTAGTGTTTGTTGTTATAAAGGACCAACTAGCTTCCTAAAACTGAAGTCTATTTTGTTAAAAAAAAAAAAGATCAAAAAAAAAAAAAAAAATTGTTCAAAA
>NW_011494919.1:2814442-2820262 GCF_000754665.1 Bison bison bison | reverse complement strand
TCCTTCTCCAATGCATGAAAGTGAAAAGTGAAAGTGAAGTCACTCTGTCGTGTCTGACTCTTCGCGACCCCATGGACAATAGTCTACCAGTTTCCTCCGTCCATGGGACTTTCCGGGCAAGAATACTGCAGTGGGTTGCCATTTAGCGGCACCCCACTCCAATACTCTTGCCTGGAAAATTCCATGGACAGAGGAGCCTGGTAGGCTGCAGTCCATGGGGTCGCTAAGAGTTAGACACGACTGAGCGACTTCTTTCACTTTTCACTTTCATGCATTGGAGAAGGAAATGGCAACCCACTCCAGTATTCTTTCCTGGAGAATCCCAGGGATGGGGGAGCCTGGTGGGCTGCCATCTATGGGGTCGCACAGAGTTGGACATGACTGAAGTGACTTAGCAGCAGCAGCACCAACAAAGGACTTTTATCAGGCTCAGTTCAGTTCAGTCCCTCAGTCGTGTCTGACTATTTGCGATCCCATGAATCGCAGCACGACAGGCCTCCCTGTCCATCACCAACTCAACGGAGTTCACTCAGACTCGCATCCCTGGAGTCGGTTATGCCATCCAGCCATCTCATCCTCTGTCATCCCCTTCTCCTCCTGCCCCCAGTCCCTCCCAGCATCAGAGTCTTTTCCAATGAGTCAACTCTTCAGATGAGGTGGCCAAAGTACTGGAGTTTCAGCTTCAGCATCATTCCCTCCAAAGAAATCCCAGGGCTGATCTCCTTCAGAATGGACTGGTTGGATCTCCTTGCAGTCCCAGGGACTCTCAAGAGTCTTCTCCAACACCACAGTTCAAAACATCAATTCTTCAGCACTCAGCCTTCTTCACAGTCCAAATCTCACATCCATACATAACCACTGGAAAAAACATAGCCTTGACTAGATGGACCTTTGTTGGCAAAGTAATGTCTCTGCTTTTGAATATGCTATCTAGGTTGGTCATAACTTTTCTTCCAAGGAGTAAGTGTCTTTTAATTTCATGGCTGCAGTCACCATCCGCAGTGATTTTAGAGCCCGAAAAGATAAAGTCTGACACTATTTCCACTGTTGCCCCATCTATTTCCCATGAAGTGATGGGACCAGATGCCATGATCTTCGTTTTCTGAATGTTGAGCTTTAAGCCAACTTTTTCACTCTCCTCTTTCACTTTCCTCAAGAGGCTTTTGAGTTCCTCTTCACTTTCTGCCATAAGGGTAGTGTCATCTGCATATCTGAGGTTATTGATTTTTCTCCTGGCAATCTTGATTCCAGCTTGTGTTTCTTCCAGTCCAGGGTTTCTCATGATGTACTCTACATATAAGTTAAATAAACAGGGTGACAATATACAGCCTTGAGGGACTCCTTTTCCTATTTGGTACCAGTCTGTTGTTCCATGTCCAGTTCTAACTGTTGCTTCCTGACCTGCATACAGGTTTCTCAAGAGGCAGGTCAGGTGGTCTGGTATTCCCATCTCTTTCAGAATTTTCCACAGTTTATTGTGATCCACACAGTCAAAGGCTTTGGCATAGTCAAGAAAGCAGAAATAGATGTTTTTCTGGAACTCTCTTGCTCTTTCTATGATCCAGCGGATGTTTTTGATCTCTGGTTCCTCTGCCTTTTCTAAAACCAGCTTGAACATCAGGAAGTTCACAATTTACATATTGCTGAAGCCTGGCTTGGAGAATTTTATCAGGCTACCTTCTGTCAAGCCTCAGGTTCTTCTTTCTGTGATGTTCCACTCACACTCTGAGGGTCATTGTGAGGATGAAACTCAAGTTCTTACATAAATCCCTTGGCACACTGCATGATACCTAATAAATGTTTAAGTAATAATTAACTGGAATTTAAATTTTCTGTGTAGTTCACTTTTATAAACAAAATCCTATCCGTTTTCACTGGTAATTAAACAAACCTCTTTATATGCCTGTCTTCTTTTATTTTCTCAGCTTTTACATTTAGAGTAACTTGTGTACCTATATTGTTATACCATTATTTTGCTCTTTTTTGATATTACCTTATGCATTTTCTGAATTGCATAATAAAAAGGAAACAACGTTATATAGTGAATGTGATAGACCTAATCATTGAAAAAACATGTTTCTGCTAATTCAGTCCAACATTTGAACCTAAACCATCCCAGAAGAATACCATCAGGAATAATGGTTACAGAATAGGATTCACAACTTACAAAATTATAGGCTAACCTGGGGTAACTTTCCTAGAGAACAAGCAGTATTTTGATAATATTGATCAAGAAATTTTTTTATACTCAACTAATTTAGGATGATTTTGCTTAAATATATAAATCGACCTAGGCTACAAGGCAGAAATATATCTGTTTGGTGCTTACTAAAATGGTATTTACTTGAATTAGATTTAGCAAATATCTCAATATTACAACATGGTAATGTTTTTCATATGTAAATCCTTTCTGAGAAAAAAATTATTATTTTTTTAAAATTTATTTATTTTAATTAGAGGCTAATTACTTTACAATATTGTATTGGTTTTGCCATACATCAACATGAATCCGCCATGGGT
The DNA here is from genome assembly GCF_000754665.1 of Bison bison bison. Taxonomy (NCBI): domain Eukaryota; kingdom Metazoa; phylum Chordata; class Mammalia; order Artiodactyla; family Bovidae; genus Bison; species Bison bison. Next base: position 2,817,742 of record NW_011494919.1, on the reverse strand, counting down.
GTACACATGTTCCCAATCCTGAACCCCCCTCCCACCTCCCTCCTCATAAGGAAAAAAATTATTTTAATGCCCATTGCTTTCAGAGGTTATTAAGATATTACAGTTAGATGTGCAGCAATATTGGTAATATTAAATTGTGCATCAGGAAATTTCACATGTATCAACCTCATTTTCCACATTTCTCAAATGTAAACAATGACCTTCTTTCCTTGAATGAAAATAGTATCATTAAACAGTGGTATTAATAATATTCTTTGAAAAAAATATTAGATCTGCATTTTAATGTTACCAAACCTGAACATGAGACCTCATGGAGAAGAGATTTATTGGAAGCCAGTGATTAGAACCAATCTAATCATTGGCTAAGCATTGGGAGCCAATGATTAGGCAATGATTAAATGGACTTCCCTGGTGGCTCAGATAGCAAAGAATCTGCCTGCAATTCAGGAGACTGGGGTTCTATCCCTGGGTCAGGAAGATCCCCTGGAGAAGGAAATGGCAACCTACTCCAGGATTCTTGCCTGGAGAATCCCATGGACAGAGGAGCCTGGTGAGCTGCATTCCATGGGGTCACAAAGAGTTGGACACGACTGAGAGACAAACATAAACAATAATTGGAGAGAACTGTAATTATTGGTTTAATTCAAAGTCAAAATTTTCTCTAAATGTTTATGGCAGTCTTATTTTTGACTATGATTAGAGATTTGAACCAAATTAACTCTCTTCTCTCTTTCTTGGTTCTTGCTCTGTCTCTACCTTGTCAATGGTAAACTCCATCTCATATAAACAGAATATAATTTAAAATTTTAATTTTTATCTGATCAAAACATCATGTATATTTCCAGCCATATCTGTATATAGTAAATAATGACATGAGTGTCCAAAAGGGATATTCATAATTTTCTTAGATTTATTGAAATCATGTTTACTATACCCATATATTATGTACCAAGTTGTGTTTAACTTTGTAATTATTAGTGAAGAAAAATGTGGATGATTGATGAAAAGAAATGGACCTGACATGGGAATTTTAGAAGATTAATTCATATGTTTCCTGTGTTTTTACTAGTGGAATGTTCTTCTGATCATGTAGTGGAAAAGAATAGGTTACTGAACATTGAATGGTGTAAAAAAATGTTTATAAAACAAGAAGTTATACAACTTCTAATATGTGGTGATTTATTTTACATTATGTAATGCTGCTCCAGGTTTGGAGTGTAAAAAGGTTGAGGAGTTAGGACAGTACAGCATTAGCTGCTGTAAGTAAGGTGACAAGGGCAGTTAGTTCTGAACAGGTTATGCTGAAATTACATACAGAAATATGACTCTCTTAAAGTTTGAAGAGATTTATAGATATCCATCTGAGGAAGGTAGATTGTGCTCTTTCTGTCAATCTATGTCTCAATATCTTAGTCTCTGTCTCAATCTCTCTGTTAATATCTGTCTCTCTCTCTCTCCATACTACACACACACACACACACACACACACACACACACACACACACACCACAATCAGTACACTGCATTCTGTTCTCCATGTTAAAAGTTTCTAAGTATCTTTAATTTCTGGGGGCTGATTTATAGACAGTGAAGCTTGGTCACATAATGAAAGGTAACTTAGTATATGCTTGGAAAATGCAGTTTAGAAAATTACCAGCAGTCTATTTGTAATTTTTTTAAAGTATTAGTTCTAATAAAGTTACAATTGCTACAGTACAACAAAGATGAGTGTGTGTGCGTGCAAAGTCCTCTCAGTTATATGACTCTTTGTGACCCTTTGGTCTGTAGCCCACCAGCTTCCTCTGTCCATGGGGTTTCCCAGGCAAGAATACTGGAGTGGGTTGCCATGTCCTCCTCCAGGGGATCTTCCCAACCTAGAGATCGAACCCACGTCCCTTGTGTCCCCTGCATTGGTAGGTGGGTTCTTTACCACTAGTGCTACCTGCAAAAAGAGATAGAGCAATCCTTTAAGTTGTAAGCAAATTTGGTTTAGGGTAAAGACAATATAATTTTCTTATTGTTTTCTAAGTATTTATAATTTTATTTTCTCTAAATTTGCATTCTCATTAATCTATTTCCAGAAAACATGATTAATTTCCAAATTTCCAAAATTTTGCTATTATGGTTTATCTTGTTTTATTTATATCAGAACAGCTGACTTCAACAGCTGGTTTTTCTTGACATATTTTCAGTCAGTAATTTTCCATTTCAATCAGTTCCAATCAGCTTATTTACTATAGTAAAATAATTCTCCATAGCATTTTAGAAGTTTTTCTTACACTTGAAATTAACATTTGCCATTAGATATGCAAATTATTTGCCTAATATCTCTTTAATCATCTCCAAATATACACACACATCTAGCCACTGTTACTATCTATTTGGATAATATGGATTGGCTAATTGTTATTATGATAGGCAACTATGTATCTTTGACATTTCTTATTAAATGAAGATGTCTCATGTTTCTTAAACATCATTTATAAGCTCTGTCTGTATATTTGTCCATTTATGCTATTTAAGTCACTTTACAACCAAATATGTAAGTATTCTGCTGCTAAGTCACTTTAATCGTGTCCAACTCTGTGACCCCAGAGATGGCAGCCCACCAGGCTCCCCCGTCCCTGGGATTCTCCAGGCAAGAACACTGGAGTGGGTTGCCATTTCCTTCTCCAATGCATGAAAGTGAAGTTGCTCAGTCGTGTCCAACTCTTAGCAACCCCATGGACTGCAGCCCACCAGGCTCCTCCATCCATGGGATTTTCCAGGCAAGTGTACCGGAGTGGGGTGCCATTGCCTTCTCCAATATGTAAGTATACTTTAATATATATTCTAAATGAGTTCATGCACCAATAAGTCATAGACACTGAAAAGGTAGTGCAGATAAAAAGTGAGGTCGTAAAAATTGCATGGGGTTAATATAAAATAGATTTTTAAACATTAGAAAAATGTTTTGATAATGTTCAGTCACGGAGAGGAGCGTAGTTGCACCTTTGAAAGTGCAGATGCTGAATTCAAATAACTAGGGTATGATTCAGCTCTGCCCCCTATTTGCTTTGACCTGGGGCAGGTAACGGAGAAGGCAATGGCACCCCACTCCAGTACTCTTGCCTGGAAAATCCCATGGACGGAGGAGCCTGGTAGGCTGCAGCCCATGGGGTCGCTAAGTGTCAGACACGACTGAGCGACTTTCACTTTCACTTTTCACTTTCACACATTGGAGAAGGAAATGGCAACCCACTCCAGTATTCTTGCCTGGAGAATCCCAGGGACAGGGGAGCCTGGTGGGCTGCCGTCTAT
>NW_011494919.1:2780480-2814342 GCF_000754665.1 Bison bison bison | reverse complement strand
TCTTGCCTGGAGAATCCCAGGGACAGGGGAGCCTGGTGGGCTGCCGTCTATGGGGTCGCACAGAGTCGGACATGACTGAAGCGACTTAGCACCAGCAGCAGCAGCAGCAGGGGCAGGTAACCTCTTTTCTCTACAATTCCTTCAACTGTTGTTGTTGTTGAAGTGAAGTCGTTCAGTTGTGTCCGACTCTTTGCGACTCCATAGACTTTAGCCTACCAGGCTCCTCTGTCCATGGGATTTTCCAGGCAATAGTAGTGGGGTGGATTGCCATTTTCTTCTCTAGGGGATCTTCCCAACCCAGGGCTCAAACCTTGGTCTCCCGCATTGTAGACAGACGCTTTACCATCTGAGCCACCAGGGAGTTGTTGTTGTTTAGTTGCTCAGTAATGTCTGACTCTTTTCGACCCCACAGACTTGTTGCCCACTGGGCTCCATGGGATTCTATAAGCAAAAATACTGGAGTGGGTTGCCATTCTCTTCTCCAGAGGATCTTCCTAACCCAGGGATCAAACCTGGGTCTCCTGCATCACAGGCAGATTCTTTACCATCAAGTCACCAGGGAACCCTTATTTGTGTATAGGAAAATGCAATATGAAAAAGTCAATTAAACTTACATCTATACAAGCAATGCATTTTAAAAATCCTCTGTCTTATTTTAACAGCTTTGATGTAAACAAACAAGTTAACATTATAATAGTATTAAAAAGAAATTCTAAGAACAAAAATGTCAAATTGAAGGAAAAATGGAAATTACACATATTAAAAATTGACATGATAGTGTAAAAATGATATATTATGTTATTGGTGAAATTTGCCCACTGACGAAAAGAAAATTCTAGGCACAATTCTTGATATCTGATGGAATAGATATATAAATTGAGAAAGGATGATTATTTAATAGATATTAATAGATCTGATAATTGGCATATATATGGGAAAAATAGTTAGAAATCCCTGTACTCACAAGCAAACCATTCCAGGTGGGTTAAAAAACTAAATGGTAACATAAAATTTCAAACTTAAAAGAAGTCCTTTATGAATTTGTATATGAGAAATTTCTTTAAAGTGATGCAAAAATCACAGAACATAAACGAAAGGATTGATTACTTATATTAATGTTAAAGAAACAAAAAGTCACAGCAAAAATTGGCAGAAAATGCATTTTAATGTCATGCAATGGTCTATTTTCTCCATCTAAAAAGGTAAACAGCTATAAAAGAAATCTGAAAGAATAAAAACATAAAAAAACAATACAATGAAAAGGAAATCTTAATGAAGAATATAAAACTGAGAAACTAAAAAGGCAATCTGACTAATAATTAAGTTAATGACAACTGAAACTATTAAAACTGAGCAATTCATATCCCATAGATGAATAAAAACTGATAGCACCAAGTGTTGTCAAGAATACTGAACAATGTAAATACATTGTATATTCCATGTGGTAGATAGCAGGTTGGCCCTATAATCCCTGTACCATGGTATTCCTTCTGTGTATAATCCTTTGAGTGCAATCAAGACCTGTAATTTCCTTATACAACCTATAGAATGTGGAGAAGTAAATAAATATTGCAGATGTAGCTAAGGTTTTTAATCTGTTTATTTTGAGTTAATGCAAAAGGAGAATATCCTGAATTTACCTGACTTAAATAATTCGAATGTCCCTAAAAGATAGCCTGGATGTTTCCAAGGTCAGAGACCGGAGGTAGGAGAGACTGCAATCTTATTGTAATAGCCAGCCTTGTTGGAGAAGCCCTCATAATAAGAAACTGTTGACAGCCTCTAGGACGTATAGGTGATCTCTAGAACAGCAGAAGAACATCCAACCTACTGCCAGCAAGACAAAATCCAATCCAAATCCCCTACCATACAGGTACAAGAAAATGAATTCTGCCAATAAGAAGCTTGAAATCAGATTCTTCTTCAGTTGACCCTTTAGAGGAGGATTCAGTCCAGCTAACTCCTTGATTGCAGTCTTGGGAAACCCTGACCAGAAGGTCCATTAGGCCATGCCTAGATTTCTGACATACAGAAGCTGGAAGATAATTAATGTGGATTTTAAATCACTAAGCTTGTGGTGATTTGTTGCACTGGCACTGGTGGTAAAGAACCCCCCAGCCAATGTAGGAGACATTAAGAGATGCGTGATTGATCCCTGAATCAGGAAGATTCCCTGGAAGAGGGCATGGCAACCCATTCCAGTATTCTTGCCTGGAGAATCCGGTGAACAAAGGAGCCTGGCGGGCTACCGTCCATAGGGTCGCAAAGAGTTGTACCCAACTAAAGCAACTTAGAACTCATGCAGTAAAAAACTAATAGAAACACTTTGATAAAGTTTTGACCATGTCTAATGAAACTGGATATAGACATACGTTACAAAGCACTATTTATTTTACTTATGTTTCTTGTTTATATTCTGTCTGCCCAATAGAGTGTAAGAATCATGAAGACTAAGCATTTTTCCTTCTTATTTATTTTTTTTTTAACTTTCTATACCCATCCTTGACCCAAGCTAGAAGAGCTCCTCCCTAAGCTGCACACTTTAGGATTTGGGTGGGTGTTGGCACTCCTTACACTGCTACAGACAAACACAGAAACACCAGGAATTTGAGATTTCTAAATGGATATCTGGTATACCTGGACTTAAAGAAGCTAAATCTGACACATCAGAAGGTAAAGCTATTAAGATTTTGTTCCACTCATTTATGGAATCTGTTCCACTCATTTATTTAAATATGCAGACATATGATATATGGGTCTGCATTTGTACCTGTGCTCAGGGCTGCACATCTCTCAGCAAGGGGCTGGTTTGAAGGTTCTTCCTGTTGCAGAATTGTCAGTGAACTGCCCATTTTCTCTAGTCATGCTTAGAAAGAAAACTCTGGCAGTGCCATTTATTTGTCCTCTGATGGGTATGCCTACAACAGAAGGAAGGGTATGCACATGGTGACTCCATTTATAGAGATCAGAAAACTTGAGGGAAGATCTGGATTAAGAGGAATATTAGAGTTAAATTTTTGAAAATTACATATGAAGTATATGAATTTTCTATTGCTGCCATAGCAATCTGCCATAAACTGGACTTAACACAACTTTATTGTCTTAGAGTTGTTGTAGGTCAGAAGTCTAGTATGGGTCTCACTGTACTAAAATTAATGTGTCAGCCAGACTGTGTTTCTTTCTGCAAGCTCTAGGGAGAATCTGTTTCTGTTCTCATTCACCTGTTAGCAGAACTAAATTGCTTGTAGGAGAAGGTCTGAGGGCCCATTTCATGGTTGGCCATTAGTTAGAGTCCACTCTTAGATCCTAAAGGACTCTCTTCAGTCCTTGGATGTAGTCCACACATCTCAGAACCAACAACAGGTAGTCTGGCTGATTCTTACATCACAACTCTCTGACCTTCTTCTATAAGTCACATTTCTCTCTGACTACAACTAAAGTTTCTCTGCTTATAAGGACTCATGTATTAGACTGGGCTCATGCAGATAATCCATATTAATCTCTGTACCTCAAGGTCCAAAGCCTTGATCACATTTGCAATACCCTATTTTCCACATAAGGTAACACATACATGAAAGTGAAGTCGCTTAGTCGTATCCGACTCTTTGCGACCCCATGGACTGTAGCCTACCAGGCTCCTCTGTCCGTGGAATTTTCCAGGCAAGAGTACTGGAGTGGATTGCCATATCCTTGTCCAGGGGATCTTCCCAACCCAAGGATCGAACCCAGGTCTCCCGCATTGCAGGCAGACACTTTACCATCTGAGCCACCAGGGAAGCCCAACACATATATAATAAGGTAATACATTCACAAACTCCAGGGATAAAGACCAGATCTTTGGGAGGAATAATTTTTGACCACCTCATAAAAGGACAATAAGAAAGCCAAGTTGATATGCTGGGCATGTGTAGATTTTGTATAATACATCCAACAGCAATTTTAGCTTGTTTTCAGATACTTTTTAAGATTAGGAACATGCTTATTGGACAATATTCTGCCCTGCTTCTACATATTTTCTGAATTTTGAGTCCAGAGTTGTTTTTTATAATTAGAACAGAGTGAGTCAATATACATATATATTACATTGGCATAATGTAATATATTATAAAACTGAGTTGGATCTTTTTCAATTTTTCCTTATCCTTGTAAGTTTCAAACAAATAAACTTCTCTTGGACTTGGGAACTAAACAAAAAGTGCAACCCATACTTATAACCCTCTACAGAATGTTATTCTCCTGGGCTAAAGCTCAGCAATTTTACGATGCAGGTACATATCCTCTGGATTGTTAAAAGAGGGTCTGAAAGTGAAAGTCGCTCAGCTGTGTCTGACTGTTTATGATCCCATGGACTGTAGCCTGCCAGGCTCCTCTATCCATGGGATTCTGCAGGCAAGAGTACTGGAGTGGGGAGCCATTTCCTTCTCCAAGGGATCTTCCCAATCTAGGAATCAAACCTGGGTCACCTGTACTGCAGACAGATTCTTTACCATCTGAACCACCAAGGAAACCTTGGCTGCTGCTTATCCACACCATTTGCTTTATTTCCTTTTATGGGAGATATCATAAGCAATCTAAATGGTCCTCTAGGACAAAATTGTATTATATGTGCAATTTATCCTCTCTCTGCATGTTTACACAACCCCTGTATGTCAGAAATAAGCTTGGCTTTGGCCAGGTCCCACCCTCTCTAAGCCATCTAATCTGTTACATATGAAGTAGAGCTGCATTTCCATTGGCATGTTTAAATGTAACTGGCATTCAGGAAAATGACCAGGAGTTGCTCAATGATCAGATCCCTCCCAGATCGTGTTACCCACCAACCAGATGTTACTCTCCCAAATCACAAATTACTGTATATGTCAGCTGCCTTATTTATTACAAGGAACATATTTTAGTGAAAGCAGCAAACATTTCTTTGACTGGGACCATATTATCTGTATCTATCATCCATTGTGTTTTCTAGTTGTATTTGCTATCAGAACCATAAATTATCTCTATGATGTGTGTTTAGTTTTCTTGAGCATAAAATACCATCATAACATTAATCCACAATTTCAAATTCCTAAAGTAATGCTCGCTTTTCTTTTCCTCATTCTCTAAGACAGTGCCTCTCAAATTTAAGTGTGCTTCAGGAGCACCTGAAGGACTCAATAAAACCAAAACTGCTGAGGACTCTCTCCAGGGTTTTCAATTCAGTATGTCTGTATGCAGATCTTAGAGTCTGTGTTTCTAGTAAGTTTCCAGTTAACACCAATGGTTCCACAAATAAAGACAAATAGACTGCTGAGGGTATCCAACCCATATTGTGATGACAACTTATAAAGAAGATGGTTATATCCCCTATCCTCAAGAAGAGCAATATGTTTAAGCCTGTAGGTTATTAACTGCAGGAGAAAGTTTCTGAACTGTGAAGGAGAAAATGTGCAATTCATATGATATATTTTCTATTTCCATTTATGTGCATTTGGATGTGTCATATATACCATACACAAGTATGCTTATAAACACAGGCATGACGTGTGCTTTAAAATCTGGCAGAAACATGACAATAAAATATACGTAGAACAAAACAGTGCTTTTTTTCTCCTTCACTTGTCCCTTATTATAGTCTCTGAAATTGTTTGTAGCATAAAATACATAAAAGATATGACACAGGTGCACAGTAGAATTCGATATTAGCTGGAGTGAATTTTCTGTTCTGGTTATTTCTTGAATGTTCAGGTCGTGTATAGTGATCACAGGAAAAATAGTAAATGCGTTTCTCTGTGAGGCCATGAGGGATCATTTGATATACTGATTTCAGAATAAGGGGACATCCTAGTTCAGTGCCATCAACTAACATAGCCATGATCAGGGTGAAGCTTGGATTCTGTGCAAAAGCCAGAGAGTCAAAGAAAATAGGAGGAGTCTAAGAAACAAGGACTTCCAGTATTCCCGTTAGTAGAGAATATATAGATCAAAAGAAGGCAGGAGCAAAGAAGAAGGCGAGGTTTTGCACCTCATCCTGGCCTCTCAGTGCTCAGGATCAACTGTGGGTGATAATGGCTTCTTTCTGTAAACAGCCTACCTGCACCGGTGTGGCCTGCCAAACGCTACGGGCATAATGCAAAGGCCGTGTTTATGTGGACTATCACTCAGAGTTGTTGAACTATGGTGTAATAATCAGCAGCCTCACTTGAAAGTTTGCCATCAGATTGAGCCAAGCACACTCCACCATTATATCCAAATCGCTAGTGGAGGCATGCCAGAGAGTGAGAGGAGATCCAGAAAGCACAGTTATGGTTGGTTCCAAGAGTAGGCACTCAGTGTAGATCATTGGGTAGTGGAAGATTTAAGACTACCTGTGTCAATGAGAAAAAAAATCACACTTCCGAGTGCCTGTTCTTCTGGAAGTTTCCTGCTGGAAACTATAACGCTTGACATTCCAAAGGATTTTCAGGACTGGCCATTGAACAGTTCCTGGGAGATAATCTAAGCCCCTGGCATATCCTGATTGATAAGAGAGTCTGTGTTTTTGAGATCTTGGAGCATGCATGATGGTTTATACTAACACTGTAATTTATGGTGAATGCCTTTTTATTTTTTTGTATTTCTGGTGCTACGGATCATGCTGTATCACTTTGACTTCTGAGTAGCTGAAGTCAGTCATCTTAGAGTCACAGACCTAAGTAGCTGACCTCCTATAAAAATCTTGGAAGTCAAAGCTCAAGTGATCTTGCCTGAGTGGCAGCATATCATGTGTGTTGTGGCACATCACTGCTGGGAGATGCTATCCGTGAGACCCCATTGAAAGGGGATGACTGGAAACCTGAGCCTCATATCTGGTGGACCTACCATAAGCATCTTTTTCCTTTTCTGATTTTAATCTGTACTCTTTCACTGGAATAATCTGTAACCATAAATGTAACAGCTTTCCTGAATTCTCTGAGTTCTTCTAGAGAAGCATGCAACTTGACAGTGGACTTTGAGGTCCCCAACACAGTTACTTTCCAAATAAAGCCTAAATGCTCCTCTGGAGTGAAGTAAAAATGACTGAGTGTTTCGGCAAAAGCAGAGGAAGAACTCAGGGCAACTTGGATACAACCATATCACACACACCCCCAAACATTCACACCAGAGCACTGTGTCTTGGGCAAGCATTTATTAAATTCATAAAATTAAATGTAAACTATCTCTCAAATGTACTTTTAGGTATTTACTTGCCTGTTTGTTCATTTGATTTGGGTTATGGGTGAAATTTATAATTTATTTATATTTAGTTTTTTGTGAGAGTCTTACATTTGACATTCTGCTGTTATGACCAAGAATGATGGAGTGGAACCTGTGCTTTAAAGAGCAGAAACAGTTACCTGCTCATGAAAGTTCCAGATTATCCAGGAGAGACAGGAAAAGGTCTGTCTGCTTTTCAGAATAAAGCAAGAAAGGAAAGGAAAGTGAGTTAAGGAAGGTAGTAAGTATAGGGGAATAGCATCTCAATACCTCATTTAAACTGGAGATGCTTCCTTCATGAGCTCAGCTGAATGTCATTTATGTGAGTATTAGAATAAATCACCCAATTCTCTAGAGAATTTACTGCCATTTGCTAAAAATCGTCATAATGTGCATACACATCTATGGTACAGAGAGGTGAATGGTAACCCCTACAAATTGCATTGTGCAAGCTGTACCATGTCAGCAGGAGCCCTGGCTGTTCTACTCCTCAGACAAGGCCTTGGTTGGTGGTGTTGTGTTAATTGAAATATATTTGACCTAAAACATTGTGTAAATGGTTGGTTTTTAAAGTTCAGATCCATCAAACACATGGCTAGTGAAGACTGATTCAAATTAAGGGAACGTGTTGTACTTGAGGCTTAGCTCTACCACCATCCTTTTATTTCTTATCAGAGGAATAGAATATGGATAATTAAGAAAGGCTGTTTTGGAAACTGTCTAGACATGACTAAAATCCAAACTCATAATCTAACTCCAGTTTATTATAAAGTCTGACTTTTGTAGTTTTGATTAGGATCAGTAATTGTCTGATCTCTGCTTAACATTTCTTGATAATTGCAGTTGCATGCATGAATTAACAGAAACATATGGCACTTAAATATATTTCTTTATTAATTGCTACTGAGCTGATTTCCATGCTAATTAATGTGAGCATACTCTAGAGGGCAATAAACAATCAATAACTTTACAACTATACCTCCTGTCTTATAAATACCTGCTTCAAAACAGGTTTATTTCCTAAATGGTATACAGTAAATTGTATTAAAATATTAGGCATACTTGAATCCACAGAACTTTAGTTTTTGTCTTAATTTTAACTCAATTTAAAAAATTTTTGAATCCTAAGAAAAAGAAATATTTAATTTTACTTTAATAGCATATTATTTATGCATCTGTTTATTTTCTCTTATGCATATTCCTGACTATCTTAAGTGTTTAATATGTATCCTTGTGTTTTTATGAATTCTTTAAAAATGTGTAGCTTCATGTGGTTGTGAATATATATAATTGGAGTTTTGATATGGACATTTTTTTATGTCATATTTTTTACTCAACATTGCTTAAACATTTAGCCACACTACTTATCATACAAGTGGCTTCTTGGCTTCTGAACACTTCAGAGTATTTCATAGTTTGTGCTCGCCTTTGCTCATCCTGTCCTCCATAGTGGACCCTAGATTTCACCTACTTCTACTACCAGACAGTGTTACAATAAAAAATCTCACTCCCAATTCCTCTGGGATTTCTAAGCCATGCTTTCAAACTTATGTTAACTAACTCTGCCAAGTTGTTTTCCATTATGCAAAAACCCAATGAAAAGGCAAAAAAATATCAGACTGAATTTAAAAAGGTGGATTCATGTTGACGTATGGCAAAACCAATACAATATTGTAAAGTAATTAACCTCCAATTAAAATAAATTTATATTAAAAAATAAAAAGGCAATACCAAACTATTTGCTACCTAAAAATGTACTTTGAATTTAAAGTAACTAATTTAGTTAAAAGTAAATGAGTTAAAAATTATATCATGCTATCACTAATCAAAGGAAACCTGCTGCTGCTGCTGCTAAGTCGCTTCAGTCGTGTCCGACTCTGTGCGGCCCCATAGACAGCAGCCCACCAGGCTCCACCATCCCTGGGATTCTCCAGGCAAGAACATTGGAGTGGGTTGCCATTTCCTTCTCCAATGCAGGAAAGTGAAAAGTGAAAGTGAAGTTGCTCAGTCGTGTCCAACCCTCAGCGACCCCGTGGACTGCAGCTTTCCAGGCTCCTCTGTCCATGGGATTTTCCAGGCAAGAGTGCTGGAGTGATGTGTTAGCTATTATTTGGAAGTTTAGGTATCTCTGGTAAGACTACTGACAAATTTTTCTACCCCATCTCACTCACTGGTGAGCCTGCTGCTGCTAAGTCACTTCAGTCGTGTCCGACTCTGTGCAACCCCAGAGACGGCAGCCCACCAGGCTCCCCTATCCCTGAGATTCTCCAGGCAAGAACACTGGAGTGGGTTGCCATTTCCTTTTCCAATGCATGAAACTGAAAAGTGAAAGTGAAGTCGCTCAGTCATGTCCGACTTCTAGCGACCGTATGCACCACAAGCCCACTAGGCTCCTCCATCCATGGGATTTTCCAGGCAAGAGTACTGGAGTGGGGTGCCATTGCCTTTTCCAAAAGGAAACTTAGGTTTGGCATATTCATATCACACAAAATATATTTCAGAATAAAAATGCATATTATCATAATGACGAAGTGGTCAGTTTATCAAGAGGACATGACAGTTCTAAATCATTACATATCTATAAACCAAATTCCAAAACATGAAGTGGCAACTGATAAGACTACACTGAAAATAAATTATTAAATATTTTAAATGAAAGATGAAAGCACATTTCAAAATACATAAGATCTGCTGAAGAAATACTTAAGAAATAAATAATGCATAATTCTAAAAGCCTATATTAGAAAAGCAAAAACATCTTGTCAAGTCATTTACCTCAGCAGTAATGTAAGAAACTAGAAAAGGAGGATATAGGAAATTCATAGGACAAGGAAAAGAATAAAAATCTGAGTAGAAATGAATAAACCATAAAATCAGAGAAATCAATGAAACAAAGAGCCGGTTCTTTGAGAAAAATTAATGAAATTGACAAACATCTAGCCAGATAAATCAGAGGGGAAAAAGAGAGAGAAAAGACACTTGTATCAGTAATGAAAGAGGTTACTAAAGAAATTAAGTGCCTTTTTCAAACACTTACTCTAAGGAATAAAGCCTTATCTAGATGGCTTTATCAGTAGAATGAACACAATATTTAAAGAAAAAATGATACTAGTTCTGTAAAAGAAGTCTTGAAAAATTGGTATAGTGGATAGTTCTCACCTCATTTTCTTAGGATTACCCTAATAAAAATAGACAAAAAGGAACAGTTACAGACAAATATCTTTCATGAATCCAGATGCAAAAATTCTAAACAATTTTTAGCAAATTGAATCTATATATATCTATCAGTTTATCTACCTACCTACCTATTTCAATACTCCACAGTCTAGTGTGGTTTATCCTACCAATGTAAATTTAGCTCAAGAGTTGAGCAGGGGTCATTACATGGAATTAACAACAACAACAACAAAAACACACTTGCTCCCTGGGAGGAAAGCTATGACCAACCTAGATAGCATATTAAAAACCAGAGACTTTGCTGAAAAATTTCTATATAATCAAAACTGTGATTTTTCCAGTAGTCATATAAGGATGTGAGAGTTAGACCATAAAGAATAGGCACAGAATAACTAATGTTATTGAACTGTGGTGCTGGAGAAGACTCTTGAGAGTCCCTTTGACAGCAAGGAGATCATACCAGTCAATCCTAAAGGAAATAAAACCTGCATATTCATTGGAAGGAGAAGGCGATGGCACCCCACTCTAGTACTCTTGCCTGGAAAACCCCATGGATGGAGGAGCCTGGTGGGCTGCAGTCCATGGGGTCGCTAGGAGTTGGACACGACTGAGCGACTTCACTTTCACTTTTCACTTTCATGCATTGGAGAAGGAAATGGCAACCCACTCCAGTGTTCTTGCCTGGAGAATCCCATGGACGGGGGAGCCTGGTGGGCTGCTGTCTATGGGGTCGCACAGAGTAGGACACGACTGAATCGACTTAGCAGCAGCAGCAGCATTCATTGGAAAGGACTGATGCTGGAACTGAAGCTCTGGTACTTTGGCCACCTGATGAGAACAGCCTCTCATTGGAAAAGACCCTGATGCTGGGAAAGATTGAGGGCAAAAGGAGAAGGGGGCGACAGAGGATGAGATCCTTAGATAGCATCACCAACTCAATGGACATGAATGTGAGCAAACTCCAGGAGATAGTGGAGGACAGAGAGACTGGTCTGCTGCAGTCCGTGGGGTTGCAAAGAGTTAGACTAGATTTAGTGACTGAACTACAACAACAACATTACAATTCACCAAATTAACAAGTTAAAAGATAGAGATATAAAAGGCATCTAGAATGGAAAGAGAAATACAGTGTCTTTATTTGTGATAGAATGACCATCTATATATATATAGATGACCATCTATGTATATATATATATGACCATCTATATATAAAATCTAATTAAATCTATAAAAGGAATTCCTGGAACTTTTAGATGAGTTCAGCAAAATTGCAAAATTAGAGAGTAATATACAAAAATTAATTACATTTTCTACCATATCAATTAACAATTGAAAATTGAGGCAAAAATAATATTTACCATAGCAGAAAAATACTTAGTAGTCAAAGCAAAACTTGACCAAAAATATGAAAAGCACAAAATATTGCCTAGAGAAACTCAAAAAACTTTAAATAGATGGAAAATATCCAAAGTCAATGGCTCAGATTTATCAGTATCATTAAAATATCAATACTCCTCAAACTTATTTACAGATAGAACACAATCCTTGTTAATACTCTAGCTACTATTTTTTCAGAAATTGATAAGCTGATTTTAAAATTCATATGGAAATTAAAGGACTTAGGAGAGCCAAGGCAGTTGGGGACTAACAAACCTTTCAAGTTTCAGTTAATCAACTTTACTCCAATATAAATAAATTTTTTTTTAAATACAGAGAAATAAGAATATGAAATAAACACCTGAAAAGATACCCAGTATCATTAATCATTAGAGAAATACAAATTAAAACCACAGCATGATGCCTCTCTGTACCTTTAATAATGACTAAAAGCAAAAAGACTGATCATATCAAGCACTAACAAGCATATGGAGCAATTGGAACTACCATCACTAACAGCGGGAATGTTAAATGATGAAACCATTTTAGATAAAGTTTAGCAGTTTCTTATAAAGTGATAAACATCCACTGTCTATTTGATTCAGCAGATGCCCTTCTATATGCTTATATTTACCCAAGAGAAATAAAAGCATGCATTTATTCAATGACTTGTAAATTAATGATCATAAAAACTTTTTGGTATTAGCAAAAA
Organism: Bison bison bison; assembly: GCF_000754665.1. Taxonomy (NCBI): domain Eukaryota; kingdom Metazoa; phylum Chordata; class Mammalia; order Artiodactyla; family Bovidae; genus Bison; species Bison bison. Next base: position 2,801,867 of record NW_011494919.1, on the reverse strand, counting down.
CTAGAATTAACTCAAGTATCAGTGAACAGATAAACACACTGTGGAAAGTGTGTTTATCCATAAAATGGAAAGCCTTCTTTATGAGCACCAGCCCCAGTGAGGAGCTCTAAAAATCCTGTTTCATCCCTCAACTTGTTCATTACTTCCTCTGAAAAGCTGTTTCTTCTTCTTTTAGTTATAACTGGATACTCTCTCACTTGCTATAAATCTGTTATGTGAGGAGTCTGTACTATGGGGCTTAAATTGAATACAAATATGTGTGTAGTCCCCAAACTCTCTAAAAAGAACAAGAAATATATCTTTGTATTTTCAACATCTAGCATAGGGTCATGAGGTTTGCAGGTATTTGTATTAGTTAAGAATTAATTTGGCAAAACTAATACAATTATGTAAAGTTTAAAAATAAAATAAAATTTAAAAAAAGAATTAATTTGGAAAGATCATTGTCCCATTCTAAAATAAAACACACTGGTTAATATAGAAAATCAGATTTTATCATAGAGCTGAAGACATAAAGAGCTCTAAATTACCTAAATTCAGTAAAGAAAATGCCAAGCTCTTTCTAGAAAGAAGAAAATGGTCTTTGACTGCCTTCATCCCTGCCTGTGTCTTAGTTCTGCATTTACTCTGTGACTCATGTATCTAGATGATAACTGTGCTTTTCCATTACACCCATTTCCAAAAATTTTACTGAATACTCTTTTTATACCTACTCCTTTAACTTCTACATTATGAGTCTAGATAAGATAGAAGTAGATAAACATAAAATCAATAGCTAAATAATAGCCTTCAAATATGAACAGTCTGAATCCTTTCTATAATAAAATGTTGGATCTAGAGTTGACTTTGCAAATTAAACAGAATTTAAACACTGTTTTCCATGAAAGCATCATATAGGTAACTTTACTCTTACAGAAAGCTTGCAATTCTCTTTTTGAATAGCAAATATAAAGCTTAAGTATTTCACATAAACTGATTTGGAGTGTATATAAGAACAAAGTACATGTTTCATAAATCCTGCAATAAAATGGTAATCAGTGAATCAGCAACCTTAATCTCTTGCATATTTCAAAAGCTGAGCAAACACTTTCTGGTAAAGGAAATCAATAGAAAAGCATACTAAAAAATTTAAGAAATAGAAATCAAAGTTTGAGGAACATATGTGAGTCTCATCACAACTTTGCTTTTAGGTTAAAATACTTAGAAGTTTATCAGCCAGTTGAATTAAAGGACTATAATATGTTTGCAGAAACTAATATGCCTGGTGTTATATCAAGAAATCAGAGTATCACCAAACTGCTCTTTAAAATGTGCATGTGCTCAGTCGCTCAACTCTTTGTGATGTCATGGACTGTAGCCTGCTGCTGCTGCTGTTAAGTCCCTTCAGTCGTGTCCGACTCTGTGCGACCCCATAGACAGCAGCCTACCAGGCTCCCCCGTCCTTGTCTATTCATGAGATTTCCCAAGTAAGAATACTGGAGTGCAGTTGCCATTTCCTCCTCCAGGGGCACTTCCCAACCCAGGGATGGAGCAAGGGTTTCCTGCATCTCCTGCATCCCCTGCACTGGCAGGTGAATTCTTTACCACCGTGCCTCCTGAGAAGCCCCTACTCTTTAACATACTGTAGCCCAATAACTATTTATTTGAGTAATTATTAAATGTATATGGGGTTTCTTTTAATATATTGCCTACTAATAAAAGGGGTATGGAAGTTGGCAAATAATTATTTGACAAACACCATACATACGTACATTTACTTGGTCATTTTGGAATACCTATAAGGTAAATTATAGGAAACTGGTTTTAACCCATGTACCTAATTTTATCTCATAGTACTATGGAAGTACAGACTTTGATCAACCAGATAAACATAGTCTGATTAGGAAACTGTGAGCAAATTCAACGTGTAAGAAGATGGGACTGTTTTAAAGAATGAATTCATCTTCTTAATTCACTCCTATAAAATGGGAATTATAGGAGTCCCTATTTGCTAGGATTATATAAGGCTTGATTTTAGTGTTATTTATAAAATGCTTGACATAATGATAGCACATATTCAGTTCAGTTCAGTTCAATCGCTCAGTCATGTCCGACTCTTTGCGACCCCATGAATCGCAGCACGCCAGGCCTCCCTGTCCATCACCATCTCCCAGAGTTCACTCAAACTCAGGTCCATCGAGTCAGTGATGCCATCCAGCCATCTCATCCTCTGTCGTCCCCTTCTCCTCCTGCCTCCAGTCCCTCCCAGCATCAGAGTCTTTTAGGAACTCTGTTTTTAATATAAATAAAACTAATAAGTCAATGATGAATCTTGAGTTGAAATCAGTTTTAAAATGTACACTTAAATAATATCAGAAAGGGTCATTGACATAAGGGACTGCTTGATATTCTGTAATGTCTGATAATCTTATAATCAATGATTAAACATGGACATTTATTGTAACATGTATCAAATCTATTTTCCTTTAACTTTATTGCCATGAGGCTTTGGTGGAAGGTGTTTGGACAAATCACACACTTTATAGCCTCACCAACAAATTAGGATCTTAAAATGAGGAAAATACCAAATAATTTCCATCTGTCATCTGATTTTAAGTGATTAGAAAGTAGCTCCAGGAGTTGGTGATGGACAGGGAAGCCTGGTGTCCTGCAGTCAGTGGGGTCACAAAGGGTTGGACACGACTGAGCAATTGAACTAAACTGAGAATATACTTTATATTACATGTCCTTATAATTTCTGTTAATGTTTTAATAATATTTGATAAGGATTTTCCAATACTATTAATAGTTATTTAATAAGAATAAAATCATTTCAGGAAGGGTTGATGGTTATGATAATTAAATAATATTAATTGCTAAAATTTATTGAGCACTCTCAATTTATCAGGCACAGTGTTAAGGACATTATTTGATTATTTTATTTAATATTCCTATTCCCCCCAGATTATATCAGTAAGCATCTGTAGTTTTTCCTCATTTAATACAGCATTTAGTGAAGTTAGATAATACAATCTATGGGTTATTTAAGCAATCCAATTTTAAATAGCAATGATAAATATAAGGGCGAAGAATCAAGGTTTATGGAAAAAGATCATTGGCTTGAAACTGAAAGCAAACTTGAGGCCAGTGAAAGAAAGTGCTTCTAGAATATGCCATTCGGAATGTCTAGTACAGCCTGAATGGGTAGCTGAGATCAGAAGTTTGAGATTCCTAGTAAGAGTCATTGTCTTTTCTCAATTGTATTAAACAGCATACGTAGATTTGGCAGATGGTAAATGGTCAACTTGATTAGATTAACCTAAGAAAATTGGATGACAAACTTGAAAAAGTTTGAGAAAGAAGGCAGTACAGATTTGAGTACATAGATCAATGGGGATTCTCAGGTGACTCAGTGGTAAAGAATCATACTACCAAAACAAGAGAGGCAAGAGATGTGGATTTGATCCCTTTGTCCCCTACCTTGCTGGAGAAGAAGATCACCTGGAGTGGGAAATGGCAACACACTTCATTATTCTTGCTTGGAAAAGTCCATGAACAGAGGAACTTGGCAGACTGCAGTCCATAGGGTTGCAAAGAGTCGGACTCAACTGAATGACTGAACATGTGCACACACACACACACACACACATACACACACACAGATCACCAGAGAATATAAATGCAGCTTTAGCAAAATGAAAGAGAGAAAAGACCTGTAAAGAAGAGCAGTGATTTCTCTTATTAAGGATTAGATGACAAAATAATCTGTCAGACAAAATTCTACTGAATTAAAGATTTTAAAAATGAAAAATAAAAGATATATATTATGTTTGTACATGTCTTACAAGCTTTCGGAAAAATGGAAACCAACAGACTGATTTTGTTTTTTAACTTAATGGCTATTAAGGATAAATGAATGGGAAAAAGTCATTCAGTATTATACAAATATTTATTAAGAATAGGATACCTAAACTTGAAATTTTTTTTAGAATGTTACAAGATAAATTCAGTCATTATTCAATAGGATGAAGGAAAATAGAAGTACTTTTTCTCTGGGAAAATTTGATTAGAAGGAAACCACAATTATAACTTTCTTCAGAGAAAAAAGCAATAAAAATATTAAGACCATCCAAAGGGAATAATCCCTGGGGAATTTCTTGGGCCAATCCCTGTTAAATTTCTCTATGTTCATTAAAAATGAGGTTTTTATCATACTTTTTATGATTATATATTATTTATAGGACATCTTTCTTATGAATAGCGAACTAAAATAACAGGAACATGATAGCAAGGCATCTGAAAAACGTATTTCATAATTTAAAGTAGACAAATGATATGACAATGGCTAAAATCCCAAACACTGACAGCACCAGATGCTGGTAAAGATGTAGAGCAGCAGCACCTCTTGGTCTTACCATGCAATCCAGCCATCAGACTCCTTGTATTACCCAAATGAGTTGAAAACTTAAGTCTATGTAAAAACCAGCACATGTATGTATATAGCAGTTTTATTCATAATTGCCAAAACTTGAAGGAAACTAAGATCTCCTTCAGTAAGTGAGTGGATAAATCAGTTGTGCTGTATCTGTTGTTGTTGTCCAGTTGCCCAGTCATGTCCGACTCTTTGTGACCCCATGGACTGCAGCAGCCAGGCCTCCCTGTCCCTCCCCATCTCCCAGAGTTTGCCCAAGTTCATGTTCACTGCATCTGCGATGCCATCCAGCCATCTCATCCTCTGATGCCCACTTCTCTGCCCTCAGTCTTTCCCAACTTTCCTTGGTGGGTATATCTGCTGCTGAGTTGCTTCAGTTGTGTCCAACTCTGTGCCACCCTATGGACTGCAGCCCTCCAGGCTCCTCTGTTCAGTGGATTCTCTAGTCAAGAGAACTAGTGTGAGTTGCCATGCCCTACTCCAGGGAATCTTCCCAACTCAGGGATCAAACTCAGATCTCCTGCATTGCAGGCAGATTCTTTACCACTGAGCCACAATGAGATATCTGTGCAGTGGACTATTATTCATTGGTAAAAAGTAATGAGCTATCAAGCCATGAAAAGATGTAGGGGGAATTTAAATGCATATGACTAAATGAAAGAAGGCAATCACAAAAGCCTTCGTACTATCTTACTACTACTACTACTACTACTATTACTACTAAGTCACTTCAGTCGTGTCCGACTCTGTGTGACCCCACAGATGGCAGCCCACCAGGCTCCGCCATGCCTGAGATCCTCAGGCAAGAACACTGGAGTGGGTTGCCGTTTTCTTCTCCGATGCATGAAAATAAAGAGTGAAAGTGAAGTCGCTCAGTTGTGTCTGACTCTTCGTGACCCCATGGACTGCAGCCCACCAGGCTCCTCTGTCCACGGGATTCTCCAGGCAAGAATACTGGAGTGGGTTGCCATTGCCTTATCTGATTCCAACTATATAACATTCTGGAAAAGGTAAAACTATGGTGACAGAGAAAATATCAATGGTTTCCACAGATGGTTTGCAGGGAGGAATGAGTAGTGGAATAGGGTATTTTTAGAGTGGTGAAATTAACCTGCATGAAACTGTAACAGTGGAAACCTGTCAAATACATTTGTCAAAAACCATAGAACATGCAACATGAAGAGTAAATGCTAATGGAAACTGTGGACTTGGGATGATAGAGATGTGTCAGTGCTGGTGTATCAATTATAACAAATGTAATATTCTGGTTAGTGTGTGGAAACAGGTGATATAGTGTAACATTTTGTACATGGAACTCAATTTTATAGTGAACTTTGTGCCCAAAATACATTTTCAAATTTTAAATTTTATGGGAATACATTTCAAAAGCATAACTTTTCAAAACTGTTCAAAATATATTCTGTTTAGATTGAATATTTGGAACACTTAAACAGTTAATAGTATGAGGTAGAAATTAAATGGCTTCTGTTTTAATTAGAGCAATTCTTCTACATTTTTGACATTGTAGGTCTCCATGAAATTACTTTTACGAACAGGTTTTGATGCTTCAAATTTTGAAAATCAGTAATATATGAAATGATGACTTTTAACTAAGCTCTTAAGAAATAATTCTTAGTATCAGATCAGATCAGATCAGCCGCTCAGTCGTGTCCGACACTTTGCGACCCCATGAATCGCAGCATGGCAGACCTCCCTGTCTATCACCAACTCCTGGAGTTCACTGAGACTCATGTCCATTGAGTCAGTGATGCTATCCAGCCATCTCATCCTCTGTCGTCCCCTTCGCCTCCTGCCCCCAATCCCTCCCAGCATCAGAGTCTTTTCCAATGAGTCAACTCTTCGCATGAGGTGGCCAAAGTACTGGAGTTTCAGCTTTAGCATCATTCCTTCCAAAGAAATCCCAGGGCTGATCTCCTTCAGAATGGACTGGTTGGATCTCCTTGCAGTCCAAGGGACTCTCAAGAGTCTTCTCCCACACCACACTTCAAAAGCATCAATTCTTTGGCGCTCAGCCTTCTTCACAGTCCAACTCTCACATCCATACATGACCACAGGAAAAATCATAGCCTTGACTAGACGAACCTTTGTTGGCAAAGTAATGTCTCTGCTTTTGAATATGCTATCTAGGTTGGTCATAACTTTCCTTCCAAGGAGTAAGCGTCTTTTAATTTCATGGCTGCAGTCACCATCTGTAGTGATTTTGGAGCCCAGAAAAATAAAGTCTGACACTGTTTCCACTGTTTCCCCATCTATTTCCCATGAAGTGGTGGGACCGGATGCCATGATCTTCGTTTTCTGAATGTTGAGCTTGAAGCTAACTTTTTTACTCTCCACTTTCACTTTCATCAGGAGGCTTTTGAGTTCCTCTTCACTTTCTGCCATAAGGGTGGTGTCATCTGCATATCTGAGGTTATTGATATTTCTCCCGGAAATCTTGATTCCAGCTTGTGTTTCTTCCAGTCCAGCATTTCTCATGATGTACTCTGCATATAAGTTAAATAAACAGGGTGACAATATACAGCCTTGACGAACTCCTTTTCCTATTTGGTACCAGTCTGTTGTTCCATGTCCAGTTCTAACTGTTGCTTCCTGACCTGCATACAAATTTCTCAAGAGGCAGATCAGGTGGTCTGGTATTCCCATCTCTTTCAGAATTTCCCACAGTTTATTGTGATCCACACAGTCAAAGGCTTTGGCATAGTCAATAAAGCAGAAATAGATGTTTTTCTGGAACTCTCTTGCTTTTTCTATGATCCAGCGGATGTTTTTGATCTCTGGTTCCTCTGCCTTTTCTAAAACCAGCTTGAACATCAGGAAGTTCACGGTTCACATATTGCTGAAGCCTGGCTTGGAGAATTTTGATCATTACTTTACTAGCATGTGAGATGAGTGCAACTGTGTGGTAGTCTGAGCATTCTTTGGCATTGCATTTCTTTGGGATTGGAATGAAAACTGACCTTTTCCAGTCCTGTGGCCACTGCTGAGTTTTCCAAATTTGCTGGCATATTGAGTGCAGCACTTTAACAGCATCATCTTTCAGGATTTGGAAGATCTGAACTGGAATTCCATCACCTCCACTAGCTTTGTTCGTGGTGATGCTTTCTAAGGCCCACTTGACTTCACATTCCAGGATGTCTGGTTCTAGGTCAGTGATCACACCATCATGATTATCTGGGTCGTGAAGATCTTTTTTGTACAGTTCTTCTGTGTATTCTTGCCATCTCTTCTTAATATCTTCTCCTTCTATTAGGTCCATATCATTTCTGTCCTTTATCGAGCTCATCTTTGCATGGAATGTTCCTTTGGTATCTCTGATTTTCTTGAAGAGATCCCTAGTCTTTCCCATTCTGTTGTTTTCCTCTATTTCTTTGCACTGATCGCTGAAGAAGGCTTTCTTGTCTCTTCTTGCTATTCTTTGGAACTCTGCACTCAGATGTTTATATCTTTCCTTTTCTCCTTTGCTTTTCGCTTCTCTTCTTTTCACAGCTATTTGTAAGGCCTCCCCAGACAGCCATTTTGCTTTTTTTGCATTTCTTTTCTATGGTAATGGTCTTAATCCCTGTCTCCTGTACAATGTCACGAACCTCATTCCGTAGTTCATCAGGCACTCTATCTATCAGATCTAGGCCCTTAAATCTATTTCTCACTTCCACTGTATAATCATAAGGGATTTGATTTAGGTCATACCTGAATAGTCGAGTGGTTTTCCGTACTTTCTTCAATTTACGTCTGAATTTGGCAATAAGGAGTTCATGATCTGAGCCACAGTCAGCTCCTGGTCTTGTTTTTGCTGACTGTATAGAGCTTCTCCATCTTTGGCTGCAAAGAATATAATCAATCTGATTTCGGTGTTGACCATCTGGTGATGTCCATGTGTAGAGTCTTCTCTTGTGTTGTTGGAAGAGGGTGTTTGCTATGACCAGTGCATTCTCTTGGCAGAACTCTATTAGCCTTTGTCCTGCTTCATTCCGTATTCCAAGGCCAAATTTGCCTGTTACTCCAGGTGTTTCTTGACTTCCTACTTTTGCATTCCAGTCCCCTATAATGAAAAGAACATCTTTTTTGGATGTTAGTTCTAAAAGGTCTTGTAGGTCTTCATAGAACTGTTCAACTTCATACATGATATTTTACATGTTTCAGTGCCATTCTCCATGCCAGTCCAGGTTCAGTGCACGATACTGGATGCTTGGGGCTAGTGCACTGGGACGACCCAGAGGGATGGTATGGGGAGGGAGGAGGGAGGAGGGTTCAGGATGGGGAGCACATGTATACCTGTGATGGATTCATTTTGATATTTGGCAAAACTAATACAATTATGTAAAGTTTAAAAATAAAATAAAATTTTAAAAAAAATTAAAAAAAAAAAAAAGAACTTCAACTTCAGCTTCTTCAGAGTTACTGGTTGGGGCATAGACTTGGATTACTGTGATATTGAATGGTTTGCCTTGGAAATGAACAGAGTTCTTAGTATAAATGCATAAATTTGTTGTTTTGGGAAAAAGACTTTTATTTTTTTCCATGTGAGATACTTTTTGTCAAATGCTTACTATGAAACATATTTTGATTGTACTTTCTATAACCTTGATTTAAACAAGAGCTTAATTCTTTCTAAAGATTATATATGTACCTATGTATATACCTTTCACAATCCAGTTTCATGTTTAGAACTTTTTTACGTGCTTTGCTTTTGACAATTTTCGTTCAGTCAAACATTTTGGTCTATACTAATCCATAAAAGCCTTGCAACAGTTGGGTTGAAACTGCAGGAAGCTCAGTAGATTAGTGGGACCAACATAATATCCCCCTACTGAATTTACACATGTGAAATTCCTTTACCATAGGACCCTGTCAGCAAGTCTGCACTTTCTAAAAAGTGCTTCTGAATGCTATGCAGTATCTGGTATAGATATTGTAATTTTAAAACACCCACATTTACTCCAGCCAAGATGAAAATAAAATTTTACAGTAATCCTCTTATTGGCAATGAATTGCTGTCACTTCCTCTTAAGAGTTGTGGATCACTCATATTTAGTCTCTGCTTTCTAACCAAAAAGGAAGTTAAAAGTTAGTTATATAGATTATAAAGGATGTCTTCCTGTGTCATGATTTCTTTAGTTGCCATCACAGTAACCACCTGCAATCTTGATAACATTAGATTTCCCAAGATCAACATTCCTGCACATTTAACCTTCCAGTCTCAGTTCTTTTGGTTTAATCTTTGCTTCTAATTCTTTGACTCATTTGTTTCTGATTCTGGATAATAAATGCCATGCCCAGTTTTTTTTTTTTTTTTAATCTTTTGTATTTTACTCTGTTTATACTCAAAATTAAAAGGCTTTTAATATTTCCAGGTTGCTGTTGGTGAACCATCTGACTCCTAATTCCAATCTCCTATGCTTAAAGACAATTTTTAAAACCTTACTCTGTATGTATATATCTTCACATATTAAAATCTGCTTCATCTCTTTCTTTTAGCTTGTTAGAGTTGGTAGACCTATAGAATACATTTGCACCTTTTGGCTACCACCTTTAATTTTCCTCCATCTTCCCCTTTGGGACACAGGATGGCTAGAGATTTGAAAACCGCTTTGTAAGGATACTAGAATTGAAAGCTGAAAAGAGGATCACCAGCAACATGATGGAGCTGCGTATTCCTTGTTTGAATAGCCCTTCTTTGCACTATTTATGTAACAGAAAAAAGCCCCGGTTTGATGAAATCGAATCACTTGTTCACGCAGCCTAACATGGTTCTGATATAGCAACTGCAAGTGTTTATAACTTATTCAGATGTTAGAAATTGAGATGAAGAAAAAGATATGTGATAGAAGGTAGAAATTTATACTTATTTTTCTTCCTGTGTTGCCACGAATTACTATGAATTTCTCAAATTAATTAATTAATACAAATTAATTAAATTTGTAGATATTCAATGTTAGATATGTTAGAAAAATAATGTTTGTATTTAATATTAATAATATAACTTAAGCATGTGTGCAAAAAGCAATTTATTTTCAAATTATATTAATTCTATGAACTCATAAATATACTTTTCCAAGAGGAAATTTAGCAAATTATTTCATTTAATGAACCCAGAATGTGGTAAATAACTTTTCCATGTTCATTTGGTATATATTCAAAATAAAGCAGCTCACCTGGATTACGATTCATTTTATTTATTCCTTTTGGGGAAAAAAAGAATTCAACATATTTCATGTTTTACATATTTATATGCACTTTTTGATTGTATTATTTGTATAAATATCACTTGTTGTCTCTGAAAATTTTGAAATTTATGTGCAAGTATTATGGGAGAAGTGAATCTGTGTGTGGTGTTTGGATCAGATCTGCTCAAAGCTATCCTAATTCTTGAAAGGCAGTCTGTACAGGCAGAGAGAGTCACAAAGTCATCACATACTTTCTGCTGAATAGAGAGATTCAATGGGATTTGTATGGTCAAATTAGACAGTCTGTCAGTTCTTGGGTTTTGGAACGTAAGTGTAAAAAGATGACAACCTATGTTAAAACAGTTTAATCATGCTCAGTAAGTAGAATTTGTCACGAGAAAAATTCCCTGGACAAACTATAGTTTGATACTTAAGCCACGCCTGCTTTTTCTCTCAAGTGGATTTTGGTTTACTAAACATAACTTAGGTACATGCATTTTAAATAACACCTCTTTTTATAACAATTAAAGCAGTCTGATATTTGAGTGTCCAAGTGCTTATGACTATAATTTTTTATCAGATTATTTATCAAATTTAGTCATAAATTATGATTTCACAATGAAGTTTGGTAAAAGTTAAACACAAAAACACACATATTCACACTACAGATATCCTCATGTGTTTCTGAACTCATCTACATGATAAAGATATTTGAGGACAGAAATATCTTTTTCTTGTCATTTCCCAACATTGATATGGTAAACCTTGCTCAATGCATTTACAATTCCATCAAATTTATCTCTTAGAAGCATATGAGATCTTTTGTACAGATTCATTCTTTCCAATTATTTTTATTGTGGTAAAATTCCCATAAAATTTACCATCTTAGTCATTTTTAGTATACACTTTAGAGGTATTAAATGCATTCATGTTGTGCTATCATCACCACCAGGTATCTTTAGAAGTCCTTTCATCCTGTAAAACTGAAACTCTATACATGTTAGACAATAATTCTCCTTTCCCCTTGGTCCTTACAACCATTATTCTATCATTTGTCTCTGTGATATTGATTACACTGTGTACCTTGTGTAATCAAGCCAAATTTTTCAGACAGTTTTGTAACTGTCTTCATTCACTTAACATGATGTCTTTAAGTTTTATCCTTATTGTGGCAACTAGTCAGAATGTCCTTCCTTTTAAAATTTGAATAATATCCCACAGTGTGTATATACATAATTAATATGTATAAATAAAGTATACCTTTTGCTTATCATTCATTCAGTGATGGCCAGTAGGGTTGCTTCTATTATGATGTATAATTCAGTTTACAAGTCCTAATTTTGACTGTTGTGAATAATGCTGTTATGAACGTGGGTTTACAAGTACCTGTTTGAGATCCTGCTTTCAATTATTTTAGTTATATACCTGGAAGGGAAATTGTTGGCTATTATAGTAATTCTATTTTTAATTTTTTGAGGAATGATCCAACTGTTTTCCACTGTGGTTGTACGATTTTACTGTGCACAAGTGTTCTAGTTTCTCCACATCCTTATCAAAACTTTGTTTTCACAGCTGCCATTTTTATGAGCATGAGACTTGTTTTTCATTCTTTATTCAAAAGTCACTATATGAATTAACATTTTTATGTAAAATGGAAATTTGATGTATATATGAAATAATACATAAGAATTGGCACTGAAAAGGATTTTAATAATTAGCAAAATATCTATATTGGTGAATTCATTCTTTTTACCATGTTATATAAATTACCACAAATTTCTCTAGGTAAAAGCATATAAATATTCAGTGTTAGATGTAATAATGAAATAATATTTTGATTAATTATTTTTAAGTACAGTAACAAAGATCCATAGATTGATTATATTGAAATGTCCTGAAACAGTAAGTACTTAGAAAGGTAGCTTGCCATGTACAACTTAAATCTCTGAAAATAATTTGAACCTATGTGAACTATGTGTTCTTTTGTTTGAATATATTGTATGAAATGTTAAATAATTCATATTAAGAAAATGGTCAAACCCTTGACAAATACTGTTAATAAGCACAGAAATATGGTAACAGAGAGTATAGTAAAAGATAAAAGTGAAACAGAGTTTTCATTGATGTTCTGTCAAAGAAATTTAGGCCACTAATAACAGAGTACATATTAAAAGATTAAAGTGATGCTGAATTTTCATTGATATATTTTCTGCCATAGGAAGTTTAGGACATTGTTTTTCTAACAGCTCAAGTTGGGTAATAAATATCTTCTAGGCCAATAAAAAGTTTCTGTCGGCAAGGTAATTTAGTATATGCTCTGGCAGATGACATATGCAATTTTTCATCCTCTCTGAAACCACCTGAACGGTTGTCCTTGTGTGCTTAAGTGGTTATTAAAATACCTCTTTGGAAGTGTTTACCTGAAGGCTATAGAAAAATTGAGATATCTTCACAATTCTGGAGAAATTCAATTTAATAAAGTTGATTTTAAGCTCTGTTACGCCTCAGCCCTATTTTCTCCATGGCTTGAGATGGAAAGAATGACTGCGTCCGTTGGGAGACAGATCTGTGGTGTCAAAAGACAGTATTTAGATCCCCATCATCATAACTGTGAAAATAATTCATGGGTAATCTATAAAGCCATCCTAGAAAATACAAATACTTAGGAAGGGGAGATAAGGTAAAAACACGTGTGGATTCTTGACAATATTTCACCAGAGATAATTTCTATTCTCTCAGCATGTGTTGCGTTGTGTTGTATGTGAGTGCTCAGTCGTGTCTGATGGTTTGTGACCCCATGGAATGTAGCCCCCGAGGCTCCTCTGTCCATGGGATTTCCCAGGCAAGAACGCTAGACCAGGCTGCCATTTCCTTCTCCAGGAGATTTTCTCGACTCAGGGATTGAACCTGCATAAGCCCAGCACCTCTATTCCTTCTCTACAGGAACTTTATGCACAACTGCTGGGTACAGCAAATTCAGTAAAACATAGTGTAAATTATGACCAAAAATTTCTCTAAAATACAAAAACAGGTTTTGCTCCTTCATGATGCTGAAGTACAAATATTCTATGGAACAGAATCAAAGAGGTTGGAGTACACACAAGAGATGATGACATAGTGCTTGGATGGCCACCAGAAAGTTTGTCCCTTTTTCCACTCTTTCTTTCCTGGACGAATGAAGCAAAGGCTAGAAAAGTGAAAACTGTCTGTATTGTAGAGATAAGTACCACCAGGCTTCCTGGGTTGCACTGAATATGATGGGGAGAAGGGCAAACACATACAGCCTGAGAATTCTTATAGTCCAGTTCACAGAGTCACTGATGTTCTTCCAATAATCCTCTCACTCATGGGATAATTTATTTTTTTACAATTATCATTCTTTCTAAGAAAATCTAGAGGATAGCTCTTCTTGTCCAACTGTGCAGCTAATGTACTGGTAAGAACAGGTCTCTGTATGCAGCTTAAAAAAGGAAAGAAAATAATATATATGTCAGTATTTGATAACACTAAAAGATGAGAGAACAAAATGCTCAATCCTGCTATTTCTGAGCTTTGGGTTAACTCTAAGTCAGAAGAGTATGTAGTTTTTTATTTTTTATCTGTCTGGAACTTTAAATTTTTTTTTTTTTTTTTACTAAGACAAAGTAAGAGAGGAGTTGAGACAATATGGTTCTCCAGAGAGTACATAGAGATCTGGTGAGATGGTAATCAGGTGTGTGACATGTCCTTCCTGGACATTCATTGAATGTTCTTTTGACTGTATGGGGGAGGGGGTGTGGGAGAGGGAGAATCTTGATTAATTACCAAGTATTCAGTTAATTCTCCTCTGCTGCTGCTGCTACTGCTAAGTCGCTTCAGTCGTGTCCGACTCTGTGCGACCCCATAGATGGCAGCCCACCAGGCTCCCCTGTCCCTGGGATTCTCCAGGCACAAACACTGGAGCGGGTTGCCATTTCCTTCTCCAGTGCATGAAAGTGAAAAGTAAAAGTGAAGTCGCTCAGTCATGTCCGACTCTTAGCGACCCCATGGACTGCAGCCTACCAGGCTCCTCCGCCCATGGGATTTTCCAGGCAAGAGTACTGGAGTGGGGTGCCATTGCCTTCTCTGAATTCTCCTCTAGATTTATATAAAACAAAGGACACAATTTAATGTGAAAGCTACAATTAACCATATTAATCAATATTCAAATATCTCTTTCTTTTGAGATTGTCTTTTCTTTATATACTAATTTTCCAGGCAAGAATTCTGGAGTAGATTGACACTTCCTACTCCAGGGGATCTTCCCCACCCAGGGATCAAACCCAGGTCTCCCACATTGCAGACAGATTCTTTACCATATGAGTCACCAGGGAGCCCTTATGTACTGAAGACTTGAAGAAATCATAGTATGCATACAATATATTTTGTACCAGGTGAGCACTTTATTATTCTCCCTCAATACTCTCTGATGAGCTCACTATACTTTATTTTTTGATAACATTATACATTTGTATCTAAGATTCAAGCCAGGCGTCTTAGTTACTTAGTTAGCTAGTTTATTTAGCTAGCTAGTTTTCGTTTAACTGTGATTCTTGTGATTCCCACCAGCTGTACGCTGAAACAACTGTGTCCCCACCTCTTCCACTCAGCAATTTCCAGGGACTCATATTTAAAGGAGAGTGAAATGCTGTCTCTAATTATAACAGCAATCTGTTCCGCAGCAGTTTTCACACTCTATTTACATTCCCTACTGTGTTTTTCCAGTAGTTTTACTCTTCCTTCCATTTCTCTGATTTTGGTTTTAAACCCATCAAATTGCTTGTTAACTGAATTAATTTTGAAGTACATTACTTCTAACACACTTTTTGGGAAGCACATATGATTGTTTATACTGATATTTAGGACTGTGTTTATTTCTCCAAATATCAAGGACAAGGTGAACTGTTGGGTATTAGTAAAGACGGTTCATCCTTAATATCCATTTATCTTCTGCCATTGGTGCCAGCTGCCTTACCACGACTCAGGAGACACAGGTGGCAGAAGAGGAGTGACTCATGTCAGCACAGAACCTTTTCAAGTACGTTCTAATTCATCTGCACTGAATCACTATTAACAGAACAAGAAAACACAGTGTAAAACTGTTAGCAAGCATCTGCTTCAAGAAATGTGGCAAATAAACTAATATCCAATAACTGTGCAACAAAATATGTGCTGAATTTCCAAGGTACACCCTAATGATCTAATTTTAGAATAGTCTTTTGTAATTATTTTTAAATCCATTTCTTAATTTCATGACATGACTGGCTACAGGCCAAAGAAAAGACATACAATGTCTATGTCTCTTAAAGTTCCCAAATGTGATCTCAAGCAAATTGTTGCTTCACATGCTACGATTTTCCTAACCTGGTAACATAAAGATTTTAAAATAACAATTTTTTGTTTAATATTCAGATGTTAATACCCCAAACATAAAAATATCTTATAATCTAAACATGTTCTACTGTCAGATTGGTATTTAAAAAATAAATACAAAAATGAAAGTCCATAAATCAATGAAAATATATTCTACACATTATTTCTTCAAAATATATTTTGCTACCTGATAGTTTAGTTGCTTCATCATTCTTATTTTTCAGATTGTCATGGCAAGCTAATTCAGTTTTCATAGGAAAGTTAGCATATTTTGCCAGTTTCCAAAAAGCATGCTTTCAGTGATTTGTTATTATATTGGACAGATACATTAAGGAAAAACTGTTATTTTTATAGCATTTTTATTTGTTATCAAAATAGGATATTTTCTTCCAAAGTATTACTTATAATCATTTGTATATTAAAATGTCCTGATTATTAATTTATAGTCTATCTTATTTAATTTGATTATTGATCTAATTTTTTTAATTTCCATATACATAATCAATTCAACTGAGAATAATAAACTCAGCTCTGCCTTTTTGCATATTTACATCTATTACTTATTTCTTGGCTCTAAGGCAGTTTTCCCTTAGTTCCAGAACAATGGCAATAATAGGGTGATTTTAAGCATTCTTGTCTGTTTCCCAACCCTAAATAGAGTCCTTTCATTATTTTAGTATTAAACTTTGATTCTGACTTGAGATAGTTCTCAGAAATATTGTTTTTATCAATTTGCAACACCATGAAGTGGGAACTGAGGTGAAATTGTGATGAGAGGGTGGGGAAGTCTCAACATTCCTTTTTAAATGATTTCCTGCTGAGAATTTGTACTTTCTCCAAAACCTATTTTCTTTCAAAATCTGAGTGTATTTATATTTCTAATTTACTTTCAGTAGCTACTAGTACAAAAAGTTTTAGTTCTTTTTTCTCCTACTCAGTTAAATTCTATGTAAACAAGACAAACAGTAATTTAATAACCTTAATTCTGATATCAACAAAAAAATGTAAAAAATTATCCTCAATTAAAAATAACAGTTTTCTGTTTCCGTAAATACAAAATTAGTTTCCTAGCACAATATTATACATAGTTAATTTCGATGGCAATGACAATAAATATACTGGTGGTCTGGTCTGCATTTTCTCCCAATTGGACATGAACACTTTTTTTCACCAAAGGGGTTTTTTCTCCGTTAAGCTTTTTACCACATCCTACCTAACATTATATAAAACAAGTATGCTAGATACTTGTAAAAGTTCTGGTGACAGACTATAATTATTCCCCTTGCACACAGAGAACCATATTGAAACACAGAGAATAGCAGAGGTTTTAGAATCAGAAGGACCATGGTATGAAGCCTCCTGTTGTTCACTCTCATATGTACACCAGGAGCAAGAATAACTGGAATGAAATAAAAGAATGAAGCAAATGACCACTAATGTTCCATGAGTGTGCATGTATATGTAAATGAAAGCAAGTGTATTTGTATTGATATTATGTATCTATCCAACAGTATTCAAAGTTATGTCCTACAGACAGCAAGCCTTTGAAAACTCATTCATTCATTCATAAGTAAAAAACATCACCAAACTATCCCCTGCCAATAATAGTTACTGTGCATAAAATAAAAGTGGGTACTGTTTCTTATTAGGTATAATAATGTATATTCCTCACATGAGTTGCCTTAGTTACAATTTTTATTCAACCCATAGTTTTTAAAACTAAACCCTTTATCATAGACATGCATGCATGCTAAGTCACTTCAGTCGTATCCGACTCTTCGCAAGCCTGTGGACTGTAGCCCACCAGGCTCCTCTGTCCATGGGATTCTCCAGGCAAGAATACTGGAGTGGGTTGTTATGCCCTCCTCCAGGGAATCTTCCAAATTCAGGGATCAAGCCCGCATCTCCTGTGGCTCCTGCACTGTAGGCAGATTCTTTACCACTGAGGCACTGGGGAAGCTTATGATAGACACTTATGTGTGAGACTGTTTTATTCTTCTTTAGATCAGTAAGCAAGAACATTTCTTGTTCTTTGTGTGAGGTTGTTTTTATATGAAGCATAAAGACTTCAAGAACCTCTTCTCTCAGCAAGATGTCTTCAGGTAAAAATAAATAAACCATTTTAAGGAGGGACATTTCTTGTCATGGTACTTGTCTTCTGACAGTTACTCAGTGACACAGAGCTGAAGAGGGCTCTGTGCTTATGGTGAAAAATGATTCCTAGGACTTGACGGGAAGAATGTGTTCATTCCAAGCCTGGGGCAGAAGTCTGCTGAGATAAACAGAAGATAGTGAGCAAATTCATCAAGACTAGCATTATGTATTTCTCCCCCTGGTCTGATGCCTGATGTTGCACGATTCCTACAAGCAACCAAACTGTAAAACCAGTGCTACAAAACAGAAACACCTGTAAGTCAATGGGAGCACATTTTTGCTCAATGAGAGATACTGACAACTAACAACTGACAACCATCTGCCAGAGACACAGTTTGAATTTTTGAGATGAATCAGTTCCCCTTCCCAGCTTCCAGACTCATGCCCAATAAAGCTTCCAATGTCTAACATCTTGATTCATAGAATTATAAACTTTTAGGGCTTGCCTGGTAGGCAAATTATCTGAGGCAAGACTCAGACTTTTCAGATAAGGATAATGAGCACAAGTTAATTAGATAGCAGTTCAAGGTCATAGAGCTACTTCAAGAGAGTGATCAGAATAAATCTCGATACAATTTTTGATAGATTCTGTCCAACATTATAAATTGTGAAGTTCTTTTTAGATCTCCATCCCTTCCTTCAATGTACTGTTTCATTATTCCTCCCATCCTCATGTCATGTTTAACTTGATAAGCATGGCCTTTATAACATCATCCAAGTCTTTCATAGAATTTTGACCAGGCTGAGTTGCCTAATGACTCTTGGCTCCTTTTTTTTTTTTTTTTTGGCAATGCCAGTGGAACTTATTCCACTTGGTAAAATTATGAGGCTTTATTTTAAAAATGAATCCATTGTAAGTTTCTTGAACACTTGCCACACATTTCTTTGCATCCCACATAGTTGCTGTGTTCTCGTGCTGTGCTTAGTCACTCAGTCATGTCTGATTCTGTTCGACTCCATGGACTGTAGCCCACTAGGCTCCTCTGTTCATGGGGATTCTCTGTACACCTGTGGCAGATTCATGTTGATGTATGGCAAAACCAATACAATATTGTAAAGTAATTAGCCTCCAATTAAAATAAATTAAAAAAATAATAAATATTAAAAAAAAAATCCTAGAATGGATTGCCATGCCCTTCTCCAGGGGATCTTCCTGACCCAGGGATCGAACCTAGGTCTCCCGCATTGCAGGCAGATTCTTTACTGTCTGAGCCACCAGGGAAGCCCCTGTAGTTAGTTAATACTCAGTAAAAATTGTTGAAAAATGTATTGTGTTTTGAAGTATGAAGCCCTAGGGAAGGTTCAAGGTGGTGGCACATAGCTCTGCCTGCAATTTTAAAGTAATATGCAAACAGTTTCTCTACTACTAACCTGTCATCATTCCAGCCTTGTTCTGTTGGCATATGCTACTCAGTGCTTTCCCTGTGTCAGTAACCATGGTGAACAAATCCAGGATAGAATGCTTTGGAGATTGGGAATCTAATGGGACACTGATGATTTTGGAAAGTGAGCCACATTTATGATTGAATTTTTTAATGTTAAACTAAAAGCAGTCAAGCTGGAGGGAATCTGAAAAACCTGAAAAATGTGATGACTGATTTTTCCAAGAAGGCTTCTTGCCCCAATCCCCATGTGATCACCAGTAGTTTTAATTGAATCTTCCCTGCTTTTTTTTGCCACATTTCCCTGATGAATGAGTGGAGCAATCTTTGAGTTGGCAGGCCAAATTTAAGAAAACAATCTGTAACACTGAAGCATAGTGAAGCTAACTGGCACATACAGGGAGTGAAAACATGGCTGTGGCCTCATTAGCACTGTGTGCTAAGACGCAAGCTAAGCAGCCAAGTGTGAAGGTGAACCAGGAATGGAGAAGTCCTGGGCACCTAAAGTGGATGGATTTGCTTCTCTGTGGAATTTTTCCCTGGATCTAATTAACGTCTGATCCTTTCCAGCTGTAGTGGCACAGATTGTTTTATGATAAACTCAATGTATAATTAAAAATCTCATTAATCATTTCCCAAATTATTTGCTGTAATATCAAATGGAAGTTGAAGCCATTTCTGCTATGAAAAATGGTTTTAATATTAATAACCATGCCTATAACAGAACTTTAATGGCAACAGGACCTTTGTGTTTCTATTTACAGTTTTCATGTTCACATCTCCCTCACTAAAAAAGCAGCTGAATACTCAAGTATTCTTTATTCCAATGTGTTTTCTTTCTTTAAAATATCTTCAGCTTTTTAAAACTTTTTTATTGCGTATAATAAGAATATTTATGACTGCAAGTCCAGATTAAATTTATTAAACAGACTCAGCATTCATAAACATAACTGCAATTTTAAGGTATGATGCTAATAGTTTCTCTACTCCTTACCTGTCATCATTCCAACCTTGTTCTGTTGGCATGTGCTAGTCAGTAACTTTTTATTGTGATGACAATCCATCCAGATGCTTACACTCAATATTTGTAGCTATCAGACACAACTTAACTCTTCATATCAGCTTTTTTTTTTAATTTTTAATTTTGATTTCTTTTTTGATTTCTTCTGTGATTTGTTGGTTATTCAGCAGCGTGTTGTTCAGCCTCCATATGTTGGAATTTTTAATAGTTTTTCTCCTGTAATTGAGATCTAATCTTACTGCATTGTGGTCAGAAAAGATGCTTGGAATGATTTCTATTTTTTTGAATTTACCAAGGCTAGCTTTATGGCCCAGGATGTGATCTATCCTGGAGAAGGTTCCATGTGCTCTTGAGAAAAAGGTGAAATTCATTGTTTTGGGATGAAATGTCCTATAGATATCAATTACGTCTAACTGGTCTATTGTATCATTTAAAGTTTGTGTTTCCTTGTTAATTTTCTGTTTAGTTGATCTATCCATAGGTGTGAGTGGGGTATTAAAGTCTCCCACTATTATTGTGTTATTGTTAATTTCTCCTTTCATACTTGTTAGCATTTGTCTTACATACTGCGGTGCTCCTGTGTTGGGTGCATATATATTTATAATTGTTATATCTTCTTCTTGGATTGATCCTTTGATCATTATGTAGTGACCTTCTTTGTCTCTCTCCACAGCCTTTGTTTTAAAGTCTATTTTATCTGATATGAGTATTGCTACTCCTGCTTTCTTTTGGTCTCTATTTGCATGGAAAATCTTTTTCCTGCCCTTCACTTTCAGTCTGTACGTGTCCCCTGTTTTGAGGTGGGTCTCCTGTAGACAACATATGTAGGGGTCTTGTTTTTGT
>NW_011494919.1:2776907-2780380 GCF_000754665.1 Bison bison bison | reverse complement strand
TTGTTTTTGTATCCATTCAGCCAGTCTTTGTCTTTTGGTTGGGGCATTCAACCCATTTACGTTTAAGGTAATTACTGATAAGTATGATCCCGTTGCCATTTACTTTATTGTTTTGGGTTCGAATTTATACACTGTTTTTGTGTTTCCTGTCTAGAGAATATCCTTTAGTATTTGTTGGAGAGCTGGTTTGGTGGTGCAGAATTCTCTCAGCTTTTGCTTGTCTGAAAAGCTTTTGATTTCTCCTTCATACTTGAATGAGATCCTTGCTGGGTACAATAATCTGGGCTGTAGGTTATTTTCTTTCATCATTTTAAGTATGTCTTGCCATTCCCTCCTGGCTTGAAGAGTTTCTCTTGAAAGATCAGCTGTTATCCTTATGGGAATTCCCTTGTGTGTTATTTGTTGTTTTTCCCTTGCTGCTTTTAATATTTGTTCTTTGTGTTTGGGACTCTCCCAGAGAGTCCCAAACAGGATAAACCCAAGGTGAAACACCCCAAGACACATATTAATCAAATTAACAAAGATAATATCAGCTTTTTTATATACAATTTTTAAAGGTTACACTCTTTTTACAGTTACAAAATAATAGTGTCTAAATGTTCCCTTTTCTCCACATAGTTACCAACGTTTTTGATGATAGCCATTCTGACAAGTGTGAGGCGATATCTCGTGATTTTGATTTACATTTTCCTGATGATTAGTGGTATTGAACATGTTTTCATGTGCTTGTTGGCCATCTGCATTTCCTCTTTGAAAATATGCTTATTCTGTCACCCTGCCTATTTTTTAATAGGTTGTTTGTTTTATAGATGTTGAGTGGAATGAGCATTTATATATGTTGGATATTAATCCCATGTAGGTAATATCATTTGTGGCTATTTTCTCCCATTCAGCACTTTTTTTTTTTCTTTTGGTTTTGTCAGTAGTTTCCTTTGCTTGTAAAAAAAAGCTATTAAGTTGAATTAGGTCCCATTTGTTTATTTTTGCTCTTATTTCCTTTAGGATATGGATCCCCCAAAATACTGATTCTATTTAGGTTAAAGAGTGTTCTGCCTACATTTTTCTTTAGGAGTTTATCATAGTCAGTCATATTTAGGACTTTAATCCAATTTGAGTTTGTTTTTTTTAATATGATGTTAGAGAATGTTCTGGAGAAGGCAATGGTACCCCACTCCAGTACTCTTGCCTGGAAAATCCTATGGACAGAGGAGCCTGGAAGGCTGCAGTCCATGGGGTCACTGAGGGTCGGACACAACTGAGCAACTTCACTTTCACTTTTCACTTTCATGCATTGGAGAAGGAAATGGCAACCCACTCCAAGTGTTCTTGCCTGGAGAATCTCAGGGACGGGGGAGCCTAGTGGGCTTCCGTCTATGGGGTCACACAGAGTCAGACACGACTGAAGCGACTTAGCAGCAGCAGAGAATGTTCTAATTTCATTCTTTTCACATTTATCTGTCCAGTTTTCCCAGCACCACTTACTGAAGAAAGTTCTTTACTCCATTGTATATTCTTGCCTCCTTTGTCATGGATTAGATGACCATAAGTATATGGGTTTATTTCTGAACTGTCTATTTGTTCTATTGATCTCCATGTCTGTTTTTGTGGCAGTACCATATTGTTTTATTTACTATAGCTTCAAGGTGTGGTCTGAAGCAAGACAGCATGATTCTTCCAACTCTGATCTACTTTATCAAGATTATTTTGGGTATTTAAAATCTTTTGTGTTTCCATATAGATTTTAAAATTATGTGTTCTAGTTAAAAACACCATTGATATTTTGATAGGAATTGTGTTGAATCTGTAGATTGCCTTGGGTATTATCACCATTTTAATAGTATTTATTCTTCCAATCCAAGTATATGGTATATCTCATTCTTTGTTTGTTTCATATTCAGTTTCTTTCATCAATGTCTTGTACTTTTCAAGTACAGGATTTTGCCTTGTTAGGTAGGTTTAGTCCTAGATATTTTATTCTTTTGGAAGCAGTGGTAAATGGAGTTGTTTCCTTAATTTCTCTTTTTGATAGTTCATTGTTAGTATATAAAAATGCAACAGATATCTGTTATGTTCTGTTTCCTATTGAAACCTATGCGGGTTAAGGGTGAGACTATTTTCTGGAAATTATTTCCATTGAATACACTGAATTTGAGCAAAAGATAATAGCTATCTTTTGCTAAAACACTATCTTAGATCAGGCTGCCATAACAAAGCACCATCAACTGGGTGGCTTCAACAACAAAAATTTATTTTTCATGATCTTGGATCTGGAAAGTCCAAGATCAAAGAGCTGGGCAATTCAGGATCTGGCAAGAGCTCTCTTCCTGATTTGTACACAACAGCCTTCCCCTGTGTATTCATCTTCATTGTGTATATACATGGAAAGAGAATCTCTTTCTGATACTTCATCATTAGTACGGTGTTAGTGTCAGCTCTTAGTTTATTAGGATAATGATGAAACTTGCCCAATATGATAGGGATAAGCAACAGAACTCTCACTTGGAGATAATTTCAAATGTGGCTCTCTGGTAAACAAGTTTCAACATTATGTGTGACCAGGTGGCTCCCTGGGGAGATGCTCAGGTTATACTTACTGTTCCTGAAACCCATCTGGTTAATTTAGCATTTGATCCTCATTTATTGTGATTGTTAAAAATCATTAACAATAGTTGCTTTAAACTAGGATGGGTTTGGCATATGTCTACTTTGTACTTTCATCGGTAATGGTCCTAGATCAGTGTGTGAGAGATTTATGGCTAGTGAAGTATATTTAAATCTGAAAAAAAATTGAAAATCCTGTTCTTGTTTCCTGATCTTTCCCAGGACCAAGGGAACTAAGAGCCTGGCATTCTAACTTAAAAAAAAAAAAATGAGGTATCAGTATCTTCTTCTTCATGGCTTTCCTTGCTGACCACTTGATAATCAGCTAGTTGTGCTACAGCACTTAGAAGATACCAAAAGCCATTGAGTTTTTAAGAAGATACCAAAAGCCATAGAGCTTTTTAGAAGATACCAAAAGCCGTAGAACTAAGAATGAGAAATGCTAAAAGTCATATGTTAGTTATATGCCTGCAATATGGGAGACCCGGGTTCTATCCCTGTGTTGGAAAGATCTCCTGGAGCAGGAAACGGCATCCCACACCAGTACTCTTGCCTGGAAAATTCCATGGATGGAGGAGCCTGGTAGGCTACGGTCCATGGGGTGGCAAAGGGTCAGACACGACTGAGTGACTTCACTTTCACTTATTATGTAGAGACTGAGGGGCTTTGCAGTAAAACACCTTGGTTAAATACTTTCGACATTGTGATTATTTTTGTTATGTTATTGTTTAGTCACTAAATCCTGTCTGATTCTTGCTACCCCATGGAATGTAGCCTGCCCTCCTCTGTTTATGGGATTTCCCAGGCAAGAATACTGGAGTGGCTTTCTATTTTCTTCTCCAGGGGAACTTCCTGATGCAGGAATTGAACCC
>NW_011494919.1:2776273-2776807 GCF_000754665.1 Bison bison bison | reverse complement strand
TGTCATTTTCTTCTCTAGGAGAACTTCCTGATGCAGGAATCAAACCCACGTCTCCTTCATTAGCAGGCAAATTCTTTACCACTGACCCACCTGGGAAGCCTGTATCTATATAATATAAAATTATATATATACATATATAGTTTATAAATTTATATAATAAATTACATAATTAATATTAAGTTCTGAATAACAATTAAGTTCTGAATTTCTATTGTTAAAGGAAGTTGACATTAATAATGTAGGTACACAAAATATTGGTTCACATTTACTGTCCATGCTGACAAACTGTGGAAAGCTCTTAGAGAAATAGTCATAAAGGATTCGATATAAGTCATACCTGAATGGTCTAGTGGTTTTCTCCACTTTCTTCAATTTAAGTCTGAATTTGGCAATAAGGATTTCATGATCTGAGCCACAGCCAGCTCCCGGTCTTGTTTTTGCTGACTTTATAGAGCTTCTCCATCTTTGGATGCAAAGGATATAATCAATCTGATTTCGCTGTTGACCATCTGGTGATGTCCAAGTGTAGAGTCT
>NW_011494919.1:2775504-2776173 GCF_000754665.1 Bison bison bison | reverse complement strand
TCTATTAGCCTTTGTCCTGCTTCATTCTGTACTCCAAGGCCAAATTTGCCTGTTACTCCAGGTGTTTCTTGACTTCCTACTTTTGCATTCCAGTCCCCTATAATGAAAAGGACGTCTTTTTGGGGTGTTAGTTCTAGAAGGTCTTGTAGGTCTTCATAGAACTGTTCAACTTCAGCTTCTTCAGTGTTATTGGTTGGGGCATAGACTTGGAATTCCGTGATATTGAATGGTTTGCTTTGGAAATGAACAGAGATCATTCTGTCATTTTTGAGATTGCATCCAAGTACTGCATTAGATAAATAAACCATGGAAAATTCTGAAAGAGATGAGAATACCAGACCACCTTACTTGCCTCTTGAGAAATCTGTATGCAGGTCAGGAAGCAACAGTTAGAACTGGACATGGAACAACAGACTGGTTCCAAATAGGAAAAGAAGTACATCAAGCCTGTATATTGTTACCCTGCTTATTTAACTTATATGCAGAGTATATCATGAGAAACGCTGGACTGGAAGAAACACAAGCTGGAATCAAGATTGCCAGGAGAAATATCAATAACCTCAGATATGCAGATGACACCACACTTATGGCAGAAAGTGAAGAGGAACTAAAAAGCCTCTTGATGAAAGTGAAAGTGGAGAGTGAAAAAGTTGGCTTCAAGCTCAACAA
>NW_011494919.1:2762101-2774869 GCF_000754665.1 Bison bison bison | reverse complement strand
CTGGGTGTTCTTTGGAAGGACTGATGCTAAAGCTGAAACTCCAGTACTTTGGCCACCTCGTGCGAAGAGGTGACTCATTGGAAAAGACTCTGATGCTGGGAGGGATTGGGGGCAGGAGGAAAAGAGGACGACAGAGGATGAGATGGCTGGATGGCATCACTGACTCGATGGACGTGAGTCTGAGTGAACTCCGGGAGTTGGTGATGGACTGGGAGGCCTGGCGTGCTGTGATTCATGGGGTCGTGAAGAGTCGGACAGGACTGAGCGACTGAACTGAACTGACTACATCAGACTCCTTTGTTGACTATGATGACTACTTCATTTCTTCTAAGGGATTCCTAACCAAGGTAGTGGATATAAAGGTCATCTGAGTTGAATTCAGCCATTCCAGTCCATCTTAGTGCACCAATTCCTAGAATGTTGATGTTCACTCTTGCCATCTCCTGTTTGACCACTTCCAATTTGCCTTGATTCATGGACCTAATATGGGGTCACAAAGAGTTGGACACGACTGAGTGACTGATCTGATCTGACCTGATGGATCTAACATTCCAGCTTCCTATGCAATATTGTTCTCTACAGGATTGGATCTTGCTTCTATCACCAGTCACATCCACAACTGCGTGTTGTTTTTTGCTTTGGCTCCATCCCTTCATTCTTTCTGGAGTTATTTCTTCACTGATCACCAGTAGCATATTGGGCACCTACCGACCTGGGGAGTTCATCTTTCAATGTCCTGTCTTTTTGCCTTTTCATACTGTCCATGGGGTTCTCAAGGCAAGAACACTGAAGTCGTTTGCCATTCCCTTCTCCAGTGGACCACATTCTGTCAGACCTCTCCACCATGACCCTTCTGTCTTGGGTAGCCCCACACGGCATGGCTTAGTTTCATTGAGTTAGACAAGGCTGTGATCCATGTGATCAGATTGGCTTGTTTTCTGTGATTGTGGTTTCAGTCTGTCTGCCCCCTGATGCCCTCTCTCAGTGCCTACTGTCTTACTTGGGTTTCTCTTACCTTGGACATGGGGTATATCATCACAGCTGCTCCAGAAAAGCGCAGCTGCTGCTCCTTACCTGGGACGTGGGGTAGCTCCTCTCAGCCATGCTTCTGTGCCATCACAGCCCTGTGCTTCTGTGCCTTCACTGCCACAGAGCTTCTGCAATAAACTGTGGAAAATTCTGAAAGAGATGGGAATACCAGACCACCTGGCCTGCCTCTTGAGAAACCTGTATGCAGGTCAGGAAGCAACAGTTAGAACTGAACATGGAACAACAGACTGGTTCCAAATAGGAAAAGGTGTACATCAAGGCTGTATATTGTCACCCTGCTTATTTAACTTATATGCAGAGTACATCATGAGAAATGCTGGGCTGGAGAAAGCACAAGTTGGAATCAAGATTGCTGGGAGAAATATCAATAACCTCAGATATGCAGATGACACCACCCTTATGGCAGAAAGTGAACAGGAACTAAAGAGCCTCTTGATGAAAGTGAAAGAGGAGAGTGAAAAAGTTGGCTTAAAGCTCAACATTCAGAAAACTAAGATCATGGCACCCAGTCCCATCACTTCATGGCAAATAGAGGGGGAAAGAGTGGAATCAGTGGCTGACTTCATTTTTCTGGACTTCAATATCACTGCAGATGGTGATTGCAGCCATGAAATTAAAAGACACTTACTCCTTGGAAGGAAAGTTATGACCAATCTAGGCAGCATATTAAAAAGCAGATACTTAACTCTGCCAACAAAGGTAGGTCTAATCAAGGCCATGGTTTTTCCAATGGTCATGTAAGGATGTGAGATCTGGACTATAAAGAAAGCTGAGCACCGAAGAATTGATGCTTTTGAACTATGGTGTTGAAGAAGACTCTTGAGAGTCCCTTGGACTGCAAAGAGATCCAACCAGTCCATCCTAAAAGAGATCAGTCCTGGGCGTTCATTGAAGGACTGATGTTGAAGCTGAAACTCCAAAACTTTGGCCACCTGATTTGAAGAGCTGACTCATTTGAAAAGTCCCTGATGCTGGGAGGGATTGGGGGTAGGAGGAGAAGGGAACAACAGAGGATGAGAAGGTTGGATGTTACGAACAACTCAATGGACATGGGTTTGGGTGGACTGTGGGAGTTGGTGATGGACAGGGAGGCCTGGCCTGCTGCAGTTCATGGGGTCGCAAAGAGTCAGACATGACTGAGTGTCTGAACCTAACTGAACTTAGAGAGATGGGAATTCCAGACCATCTTACCTGTTTCCTGAGAAACCTGTATGTGGGTCAAGAAGCAACCATTAGAACCCTGTATGGAACAACTGACTGGTTCAAAATCAAGAAAGGAATACCACAGGGCAGTCTGCTGTCACCCTGTTTGTTTAACCTATACTCTGATCACGTCATTAGAAATGCTGGGCTGGGTGAGTTACAAGCTGGAATTAAGATAGGTGGGAGAAACATCAACAACTTCAGATATGTAGATGCCACCACTCTAATGGCAGAAAGTGAAGAGGAACTAAAGAGCCTCTTGATGAGAGTGAAGGAGGAAAATGAAAGAGCTGGCTTAAGATTAAATAGTAAAAAACAACAACAACAACAACAACAAAAAACAACTAAGATCATGGCACATAGCCCCATTACTTCATGGGAAATAGAAGGGGAAAAGGTGGGAGCAGTGACAGATTTCCTCTTCTTGGACTCCAAAATCACTGTGGA
Organism: Bison bison bison; assembly: GCF_000754665.1. Classification (NCBI taxonomy): domain Eukaryota; kingdom Metazoa; phylum Chordata; class Mammalia; order Artiodactyla; family Bovidae; genus Bison; species Bison bison. Next base: position 2,772,169 of record NW_011494919.1, on the reverse strand, counting down.
TGGTGACTGCAGCCATGAGATCAGAAGATCATTGCTTCTTGACAGGAAAGCAATGACAAACCTAGACAGTGTGTTGAAAAGCAGAGACATTACTCTGCTGACAAAAGTCTATATAGTCAAGGCTATGATCTTCCCAGTGGTCACATATGGTTGTGTGAGCTGGGCCATAAAGAAGGCAGACCACCAAAAAATTGATGCCTTCGAACTGTGGTGCTCTCCTGACAGTCCCTTGGACAGAAGGAGATCAAACCAATCAATCTGAAGGGAGATCAACCCTGAATATTCACTGGAAAGACTGATGCTGAGGCTGAAGCTTCATATTTTGGTTATCTGGTACAATTTGCTGGCTCATTAAAAAATTTCCTGATGCTGGTAAAGATTGAGAGCAGAAGGAGAAGAGGGTGTCAGAGAATGAGATGGCTGGACAGCATCACTGATGCAATGAACATGAACTTGGGCAAACTCCAAGAGATGGTGAGGGACAGGGAGGCCTGGCATGTTGCAGTCCGTGGGGTCTCAAAGAGTCTGACACGACTGGGCAACTGAACAACAACAACAACAACATATGGTGACAAGATTGAATATAAGAGGTCTAAGATAAAATCTGTAGAGGAAGAATTAGTATAAAGCTAGCTGAAGTGTGAAAACGTATACAAACATAAGGATTTAGTAAGTGAAGCTGTAGAAATTGGTTTTACACATCATTGTGAAAAACAAATATTTACTCAAAAATGCTTTATTAACTTTTTTTGTTTGTTTGTTTGTTTTCATTTTCATTGTCAGCTTCTCTTATGCACTATGGAAAATAAAGTAATTGTCAATGTGCTACATTATTAGAAGACCTCCATAGATAATGAAATTCTTGAACTTTTATGTCAATGTCATCAGACACTTTAAATAAGAAGCTGATTAGTTAGTTACCTATATAGGTTGCATCTTTTCATCCAGCTTATGAATCTGAGTTAAACTATTAAAAGTTCATTCTGACAAAAATTAAACATCAAACAGTACTCTGAATGATGTTTTATTTTATTTTATTTTTTTGAATGCTGTTTTAAACTCAATATTGAAGACAAAGTTTGATGGAGCACAGTATCATGATAAAAAAAGAACTTTAATAAATTTTAACATTAAGAAAAAAGTATACTTGAAGTTGGTCTCAAGGCATGGATATAATTTACAGTTACATTTGAATAAATTTTCATATTCCAGAAATTTACATGGAAGTTTTACCTGTCAAATTTTACATATATATACATAAACAAACACATATTTGCATATGCATATGTGTTGGCACAGGCACTTGTGGAAGATTGAATGAAACTGAATTACAAATTTTTAGTTATGTATCTCCTGACTAAAAAAATAAAACTCTGCATGATGTCATCTCTCTTTCTTCTAATACACAGAATCAGTTGTATTTTAGAAATGTCTGACCCTTAAAAAAATGATTTTACAAATCAACCTATAGAATACAATCTGATATTTGGTATTTTTAAAACACTACTTCATATTTTATTGAAGTGCATTCGATATCAGAAGTTTGAATTAAAATTTTCATTGAATGGAGCACTAAAATCTAATTCTTTTAAGCTTTTAGTGTGGTGGTACAGTTACTTAATTTTTTTTTTTTTGAAATGAAAAGCGAATAGGATGGCTTTTTCTCATTTAAATACTAATCAAAGACACTCCAGAATTCACAGGCAAAAGACACTAGCTGTTCATTGGGCTGTAATATTTAATTTATTTGAAGAGGTTTAAAAATACTAGTTTAATAAAACAATTTCAAAATATTTCAAAGATTATATAATTTCAGTTATTTTCAGCAAATTTGTTTACTTTCAAAAGAGTCCTTGTTTGAATAGTTAATTACAAGATCAGCTTATTAGTAATACATATAGATATATGTATGTTTAATTTAATGAATGTCATAACATATCAAGAGCTTCCCTTGTGGCTCAGCTGGTAAAGAATCCACCTGCAAAGAGGGAGATCTGGGTTTGATCCCTGGGTTGGGAAGATTCCCTGGAGAAGGGAAAGGCTACGCACTCCAGTATTCTGGCCTGTAGAATTCCATGGACTGAATAGTCCATGGGGTTGGAAAGAGTCGGACATGACTGAGTGACTTTCACTTTCACTATAACATATCAAAATACCACTCCTTGATTTGAAGATACAGAAACAAGAGAAATTTGGGAAAATAAGATTTCCAAGAGACCTTAAAAAAAAAATCTCTTGCCATTAATCTGTGATAAATAGTAATTATAAGTAAAAAATCATGTCTAATACAATAGCAGTTGTTACAAATAAGAATTTCCATAAAATGCAGGTATATTAATTAGGATAATCTCTGGAGAAGGCAATGGCACCCCACTCCAGTACTCTTGCCTGGAAAATCCCATGGACAGAGAAGCCTGGTAGGCTGCAGTCCATGGAGTCACTAAGGGTCGGACACGACTGAGCGACGTCACTTTCACTTTCATGCATTGGAGAAGGGAATGGCAACCCACTCCAGTGTTCTTGCCTGGAGAATCCCAGGGACGGCGGAGCCTGGTGGGCTCCCATCTATGGGGTCGCACGGCATAGGACACGACTTAGCAGCAGCAGGAGCTATATCTTATACAAATTTCCATGGGTTAATACAATAAAGAATTGAGCCTCTTTTAAGTCATATTAAAATGCAGGTAAGTAGTTTCATGCTGTCAATCAGACTGTAGCCTCTTTTGTCTCATAGCACTGCCATGTTTAGGGTTTCAGAATTATCTGCTTAATTGTTTACATTCAGATAAGGGAAGGAGAACTTAAAAGATTTTGGGTGGGTATTGGGGGCCAAGCCTGGAAAGTGGTGGTGATCGTGGTTAGTCGCTAAGTTGTATCCGACTCTTGTGACACCATGGACTGTAGCCTGCCAGTCTGTTCTGTCCATGGAATTTTCCAGACAAGAATACTGATGTGTGTTGCCATTTCCTTCTCCAGGGGATATTCACAACCCAGGGATCGAACCCGAGTCTCCTGCACTGGAGACAGATTCTTTACCAACCAACCTACCAGGAAATTACAGCCTGGGAAGGATTCAGTCATTTCCTTTTGAACATCACTGCGGAGGACTCAATCATATGGCCCTACCTAACTGCAAAGGGGCTGGGAAACATAGGCTAGAAGTGTGTCAAAGAAGAGAAATCAAAGATACTGGTGAATAACTGGCCAATTTCTATTGCAATTATCCAAAATTATTCACTGACTATCAGCTCATTCGCCTATTTACAATTTAACAGTTCTTTTGTGCTTATAGCAAGAATATAATATCAAATGCCTCCAGGGAGCAGTCAATAAAGAAAATGACCAGAGCCTCCAAGGATGTTAAGTAACAGGGAGTGGTGGAGACTGAGGCAATAGGCAAGCACACATCCTAACCAGAAAGAGCAGATGCTGCTAACCTGCATAAAAGCTGACCTAGAGTTACTATTACAAGGACACTTAAGAGAAACTGGTTATACAGACTTTTTATGAGAAAAATATTTGATATTCAGATTTCTTTGAAAAACCAGAATTTCTTTTATAAAGACTTTGCTGGCTAAGTCAGTACTTACAGGTCATTCTTATGGTAGAGAGGGGAGAGGGTCAAAGCACTGAGTTGTACAAGTCTTAAATATTAAAAACAACGAAAAAAGCAAGGGTATTATAGAAAGACAATACATAATATAGTCACAAACATAAAATCTGTATTTATATAGAAATGTGATTTGAAGCTGCAAAAAGCTGATGTACTGTGACTCTAAATAATGGCTACAGAAAGGGAGACAGGTTAAGGGACAACCTGACAACCAAGAAGAGAAACTGAAATGGTCAAAGTGCCCCAAAATGAGACAAGGACCAGTAACTTAATACTGGAACTAATCAAGCTGGTCAAATTGACCAGCAGACTAAAGGAGAATGAATATCTTCTGTTCATTTTATTTTCCTTTTTATCCCTTATTTTTTCCTAATTTTCATCATAATCACTTCTACTTATCCACATAGTTAAAAGTTACTTTTTCAGAAAATACTTTTCATGATGAAAAGCTGCTTTTCAAAAAGAGCTGGCTTTAACAAATGACTATGTGCTTTGTACTGTACCACATTCAATCCTACTCTTGATGAATAGTTCCTCAGATTTGTCTGATTTAGATCAATCAGACTTTCAGTATCTGCTGTGGCACCTTGCTTCATCATCCAAGAGAAATTTAGATATCATTAACATAAGTAGCAATATCTACTGAGACTTCTCTATTGGGTGTTAGTTACACATTAAGAACTGTGTAATAAAGCTAATGCATCACAGGACCTACATTTAGGTAGAGGGCTTCCTAGGTGGCCTTAGTGATAAATAATCTGCCTGCCAAACAGGAGACACAGGAGACGTGAGTTTAAACACTGAGTCCGCAAGATCACCTGTAGTAGGAAATGGCAACCCATTGCAGTATTCTTACCTGGAAAATTACATGGGCAGAGCAGCCTGGTGGGCTACAGTCCATGGAGCCACAGAGTCAGACATGACTGAGCAACTGACCTTTAACAATAGGTAGAAGCCTTTCAAAAAATGATTTGAATAAGTTATATGTGTATTGTTACTTTCTGGGTACTAAAAATCTCAGTATTAACATGGTCTATCAGGGGAATGGCATTCCTGGTAAATGTTTCAAAGAAAGGCATTGGGGGCAGAGAACAATATATGGAAGGGAGAAAATGGCCCCTTGGTTGGACCTAGGATGATGGAACTTATTGTAAGGTTTAAATCATGTAGAAGGAATTAAAAAGGAATTTCTTCAGATGACTCAACTGAATTTTTGTTTGACAGAATTGTCCTTTCAATTCAGTCACAAAGGCTTACTTTGCTTTGCTTACCAGTAATCTCCCCTGAACGTCTGTTCCCATTTTCCTAGTATTATGTGATGTTAAGGAGGAGAAGCAGAAGGGTGTCAAAATCAGTCTTTCCTCATTTGATTGTTTGCCTAACACTGACATTTTTAAAAAGTCATTCAGTAGCACTATGATGGCTGTTGGAAATATCGTGATAAGAGTGGCTAATGTACTATGTGAACAATTGGATTATAGACAAACCTCTATATATTTTAATATGAATTTTCCTCTAGGTGATATTCTTTTTTTTTTTAATTTTTTAAAATTATTTTTTAATTATTCTTTTATTTATTGTTTAATTGGAGGAAAATTGCTTTACAATATATGTTGGTTTCCTCTATGTAACAATGCAAGCCAGTCACAATTATATAAATATATATGTATATATATATTTTTTTTTAAATTTTATTTTATTTTTAAACTTTACAATATTGTATTAGTTTTGCCAAAATTCTTAAGAAGATATTATAGTAATACCTTTTATTATATCCTGATACTAATAATTGCCAGTTTTCTGTAAATCTTCCTGAAAGTTTTTTTTATGTGTGTCTTTTAAGTTGAAATCAATATATCAATACATTTATATTTCAGTATTTCTAGGGAATAATTATAAATTCAATTTTTATTACTTACTTTATGTTCACTTGCCTAATAATATATTGGCAATTATATAGGGGGATTCTATCTAAAGGAGATAATGCAGTCAATTACATAAACAAAGACTGTAGCCTGCCAGGCTTCTCTGTCCTTGGAATTCTCCAGGCAAGAATACTGTAGTGGGTAGCCATTTCCTTCTCCAGGGGATCTACCTATCCCAGGGATCAAACTTGGGTATTCTTCATTGTGAGCAGATTCTTTACTATCTGAGCCACCAGGGAAACCAAAATTATATAAAAATAATTTTAGTAAATACAAGGGAGTAAGCAATATTAGAAATATAAGATAATCTGTAGTTATTTTTTAAATGAAGTGTTTCTAATTTTACTTTTTTATATCTAATTATTTTTGACCATATATCAATTTAAGAATCTTTGCATTCTAAATCCAATTTAGTATAGAAATACTAAATTCAATAAAATCTCATTTTATATATAAGAAAATTGTATTTTTAGAATAATTAAAATGAATTACCATTGAAAATATTCCAATAACAAAACAAGGCTAAATTTAATAACATATTCTAAAATTCTCAAAAATGATGTCTATTCTGATCATATGTGTGATTTCGTTTATAATGAAGAAATAGAATAATTTCAGAAGTGTTTATTGTACAGAATAAATTATGTTCATATTAAAATAAAAATAAATTTCTCTCCTTGTGTATATATATATATGTGTATATATGTGCATATATATGATTACACATAGTGTATATTAGATTTAAATTATCAAATATTTGCAGAGATAAATAAACAGTATATCTGATCTTGGTCTTTCTTGAATATGCTGGAACAATCACCCAGTTGTCATTGGTCTTCTTTCCTTCCTATTCTCTGACCAGATTATAGGTAGAAACATAAAATTAAGGATTTTAACCATAAAAATTATATAGCATGAATTATTTACCCAGGATGAGAAAACATTTTAGGCAAAGGTAGGACTACAGAAATAGCTCTCCTGGACTCTAATAAGTGCAGTGATTTTTCTTTTAAAACAGACATGCCTAAGCCCTGGCCTTTCTGGGTGGCCCAGTGATAAAGAACCCGCCTGTAATGCAGGAGACCTGGGTTCGATTCCTGAGTCGGGAAGATACCCTGGAGGAAATGGCAACCCATTTCAGTATTCTTGCCTGGAAAATTCCATGGACAGAGGAGCCTGGCAGGCTACAGTCCATAAGGTAACAAACAGTCAGACACAACTGAACACGCTTGTACCCTCGGAGCATATCTAAACCATAATTTATCAGAAGTGTTTTATTTCCATAGCTTTCATAAACTTACATATATTTGTCTGCAATGGATATAGAGAGCTTGGTAGAATACTCTCTGTATGTAACTTAATTGAATTGTTTCAATGTATCATTTGCATCATCAAATGTTTTATATAGCATTGGTCCTTGTTAGCTCAGACTATAGAAGACTACATGAAAAAGAAAAATGAAAGTAAATCAGTATGGCTCTTTGTGCAAAAAGACCTTTTGGCCATTGAGTCATGCATTTCACTGTTTTCTCTACCCTTGTCTTTTTCATATGCAAAAGATAGTTCTGCCTCATATGTATTATAGCATTTTATAGCAGATGCATAAGACATGTGTTAGTATTTTCAAATGACCCTTCCCCCTAGTGCTGATTTCTGTGTTAGGTTTACTGATTCATTTGGCAACTCTTAGGAGCTGCTTTGTGCTCTGTAGTAGCAATTTTACACTAAAGACTTCATTCATTTGGCCCTTTTGAAATTTATTAATCTTGTGGTGATGGTGGTGAACAAGAGATAAATTAGGATGTCTTTATTATTGATCTGTCCATAGCTTTCATGTTACTTGATCATGCTCTATTGTTAATACAGCTGAAGAGAATTAATTTTAGAAACAAGACAAGCTGTTAACACAGAACTTGAAAGTCTTCCCACTGAAGATGCTGAACCTTATTATAAAGTATTGGATCATTTCAATTGTTAGTCTTTTAATTCTAAATTAGCAGAGTATGTGAATGAGTCCTTGCTTTATTCCATGAATCTATCTGTTCTCTCATCGTTCTCAAAATTGAGTGTCATCCTACTATTTAAACTGGAAGGTCAAATGCAAAAATAATGAAGATCTGAAATTGTTTGGCAACTTGATACTATTGCATTACTTCACTTTCAGGTTTGGTCACTGGAATCTTGAGTAGGCTAAGTATTTTAGTTTAAAAAAAATTGATTTCTCTTAAGTGCAGCCATGAAATTAGAAGATGATTGCTTCTTGGCAGAAAAGTTATAACAAACTTAGACTGTATGCTAAAAAGCAAAGATATCACTTTACCAACAAACTCCGTATAGTCAAAGTTATGGTCTTTCCAGTAGTCGTGTATGGCTGTGAGAGCTGGACCATAAAGAAGGCAGAGCAGCAAAGAATTGACAGTTTTGAACTGTGGTGCTGAAAAAGACTCTTAAGAGTCCCTTGGACAGCAAGGAGATCAAACCAGTAGATCTTAAAGAAAATCAACCCTGCATACATATTGAAAGGCCAGATGATAAAGCTGAAGCTGAAGCTCCAATACTGCGGTCAACTGATGCAAACAGCCAGCTCATTGGAAAAGACCCTGATGCTAGGAAAGATTGAAGGCAGAAGGAGAAGAAGGTGATAGAGGATGAGATGGTTGGATGGCATCACCAATGCAATGGACATGAACTTGGGAAAACTGCAGGAGATGGTGAAGGACAGGGAAGCCTAGTGTGCTGCAGTCCATGGGGTCATGAAGAGTCAGACATGACATGGCAGCTGAACAACGACAGCAACTCTTCAGTGTGTTTTTTTGCTTAAAATTGATAATTTCTTCATATACCTAGAATTCAGATTTCTGCCAATATTTTAGATACACTTAAAATTATTAAAATGACAAAATAAAATAGATAATATTGACTATGCCATTCAGTTGTATGCAATTGAAATTAGATAAAAAAAATTATTAAATTTGAGTAAGTTAAGATTTCTTTAACATTTAAAAGTGTGGAATGCCTCTGGAATTGAATTTACCTTCTTGGGATACCTATCCCAAAGAAAACGTGACATAAAAGAAGTAATGGATATCCAACCTCTCTGACTTTAATTCAATCCTCACTTATTCTTTCAATTTTAGTCTGCAAAACTGACTTTTAGAACAAAATTAGATTGGCTAAAAGTTGTCATAATAGTGTTTTTATGGGTGCTATTCTGAGGAATTTCTATGACAAAGAATAAACACAACAGATACAATGTATCTATCAGAACCTCAGCTATAGCAAAGTTTTAGAAACATTAGAATTATATATGCTTTTATTCCTGACACTTTACTTAGATCATAAATATCAGCATCAAAATATTAATTCAAAGTTGACAATGATTCTGAATGTTGACCCCAGCATTGGCAAAGTTAAGTATCAACACAACTAATGAGTTAAAATTGTTAAATGCAAAGCAAGTGGATATAGTGCCAATTTTGAAAATATTAAGAAAAGTCTATCTTGCTAAAAATTGGTTATGTCTTAATTGAATTTTCCTTACTCTGAATCTATCTAAATCTTATCTCCCTATTTCTACACGAGGGAGATATTTATATTGCAACAATAGGTACCAAAATTAGTTTCACTGAGTCAATTCTTATGGTGCCTTAGAGATAAATATGAAAGAAATTGTTTATACACTTCATGGATTAATAGACTTTTAAGAGACTGATTATTTTAGGTTAATTACACACCTAAAAGTAGGCCTTCTTTCCTTTGTTTTCATCATCAAAATTAAAACAATAAATATTATAGAATACTTTCAGCAATACATGAACCGTGAACTTCTAGTTGTTCAAGCTGGTTTTAGGAAAGGCAGAGGAACCAGAGATCCAATTGCCAACATCCGCTGGATCATTGAAAAAGCAAGAGAGTTCCAGAAAAACATCTATTTCTGCTTTATTGACTATGCCAAAGCCTGTGACTGTGTGGATCACAATGAACTGTGGAAAATTCTGAAAGAGATGGGAATACCAGACCACCTGACCTGCCTCTTGAGAAATTTGTATGCAGGTCAGGAAGAAACAGTTAGAACTGGACATGGAACAACAGACTGGTTCCAAATAGGAAAAGGAGTACATCAAGGCTATATACTGTCACCCTGCTTATTTATATTTAAATTATATGCAGAGTACATCATGAGAAATGCTGGGTTGGAAGAAGCACAAGCTGGACTCAAGATTGCCAGGAGAAATATCAATAACCTCAGATATGCAGATGACACCACCCTTATGGCAGAAAGTGAAGAGGAACTAAAAAGGCTCTTGATGAAGGTGAAAGAGGAGAGTGAAAAAGTTGGCTTAAAACTCAACATTCAGAAAATGAAGATCATGGCATCTGGTCCCATCACTTCATGGGAAATAGATGGGGAAACAGTGGAAACAGTGAACAGTGTTAGACTTAATTTTTTGGGGCTCCAAAATCACTGCAGATGGTGACTGCAGCCATGAAATTAAAAGACTCTTACTCCTTGGAAGGAAAGTCATGACC
>NW_011494919.1:2757347-2762001 GCF_000754665.1 Bison bison bison | reverse complement strand
AACCTAGATAGCATATTGAAAAGCAGAGACATTACTTTGCCAACAAAGGTCCGTCTAGTCAAGGCTATGGTTTTTCCAGTGGCCATGTATGGATGTGAGAGTTGGATTGTGAAGAAAGCTGAGTGCCAAAGAATTGATGCTTTTGAACTGTGGTGTTGGAGAAGACTCTTGAGAGTCCCTTGGACTGCAAGGAGATCCAACCAGTCCATTCTAAAGGAGAGCAGCCCTGGGATTTCTTTGGAAGGAATGATGCTAAAGCTGAAACTCCAATACTTTGGCCACCTCATGTGAAGAGTTGACTCACTGGAAAACACTCTGATGCTGGGAGGGATTGGGGGCAAGAAGAGAAGGGGATGACAGAGGATGAGATGGCTGGATGGCATCACTGACTTGATGGACGTGAGACAGAGTGAACTCCGGGAGTTGGTGATGGACAGGGAGGTCTGGCGTGCTGCCATTCATGGGGTCGCAGGGAGTCGGACACGACTGAGTGACTGAACTGAACTGAACTGAATGGATAAGGAAGCAACTATGTTAAAGGAAGCAACTTTTACAAGCATAATATAAGGACAAAACAAAAGGGAATTTCTTAAGAAAGCTAAAAATAAATTGTAGTTGAAAATCTACAAGAAATGTATTTTCGTATCTATCCTGTTTAAGATGGTATTCTGTCTCTACCATGTAATAGTAAGATCAAACTTACTTCTCTTGAGTCTCCTGCATTGGCAAGGCATATTCTTTACCACTCTGACACTTGGGAATCTCTAGAATATTTAATGGGGCTTACAATTATGCTGATGTATATATGTACATTTACTTAGGGTACTACCTACTGATGGATTTTTATATTGTTTACAATTTTCACTGTTATAGAAAATACCTCCCAAAATTAATGTGTCTATTAAAATTGAAGCTAAATTGTAGAACAGTTGATAATTATTGACAGAATCTCTTCAAATAAATGCAGTGCCAAATTATTTTTCCTTTAAAAATGTATAAATATTCTATGTCTATATATTTGTACAGTTATCCTTAAAATATTACTAAACATAAGTGTAAAAAGAGTTAAGTACAAACATACATCTATGTCCCGGTATCAAAATCAGACCTACACACATATGCTATTTGGAGTGATATAAGCATGACTTCCATAGAATCATAATTCAGGAAGTTATGGAAATTTTTTATATTGTTGATTATATTACCTGTTGCTTTATGTTAGTTCTGTCTCTTAATGTCTTTCATTGAAATAATATAAAGGAAAAGAGTTTTCAGTCACGTAGCCAGATGTATGAAAACAAACAAAAGACAGGATGGAATGGCCATTGAAACTGACACATATTGGAGAGTTCGATTTTTCCAGAATCTTGTCTGTGAAACAGAAAGTGATCTTATATCATGTTTCTGATTCTGATAGTCTTTACACCTCTCTTAAAAATGTAAAAGATCTCAGATTTCTCTCAGCATTACCAGCTCAGAGTACATGTTTTCAGGACCATCTGGCCTGCTGGCCTATATAAGAGCCATTTCAGAGTAAAATAAATGTTGAAGCCAGATGGATGATACAAAGAGTGAGAAAGTAAAGTTGTTGAGCATAAAATATTGTTTCTAGAAACTTTACTTGTAAAATTAGAAGAAAAATGGATTGTGGCCTAGAATTTAACTCTCAGTGAAGTGCTTGATAGTTATATCATTTGTTTAGTTTTTAAGATGAAAGAGACTTACATATTAATAAATGTTTATCACAAAAGCTGAGTGGGAAAAAAAGTTGATGCCACTACAGAGAAAGAGAACTGTTGAAAATAGCACTACTCGGAAACCACAGGGAAGCATGGGTTAGCCTGGTGCATTCTGCAGATGTTAGAAATTCTGGAAAGAATTTGGGGAAGAGAAAGAATGTAGAATGTCTTATATAAAAGGCTTTAAGAAATAGAAAGAGAATGATCAAAATATTTAGAGACCACACTAACAAAACCAGGCGGTATGGTCAGTTGAAATGAACTTCAAAGTAAAAATATTTTTGTCTGAGGGTAATGTCTAGAGAAACCTGGGAGAATTAGAAGGAAATAGGGACAAAAAACAAAAAACCCAAAAAACATGTTTTCAAATCACTTTGAATTTTATTTAATTGAATGTTACCTAAAAGTATGTATAGAAACATTTGTATTTATTGTTGTTATTTATTTATCATTATTTTATCATTATGTTTTATTGCTTATTATATAGTAAAACAATTACTTGGATTGAGCACTTAACCCATATCTAACTTGTACACTGTAACTAAATATGTTTATGCTTTAGCTCAATGAATTCCATTTTAAGAAAGTATTATTTTGACAATTTATAAATGAAAAAATCAAGACTATAGGCATTTAAACAGTTTTTTGAAGGCCAAACCATTGGAAAAAGAGAAGCTTATATGAAAATCCGGGACTCTCGATTACTAAATTGCCTGTAGAGTAGGTATGGGAATAGGAGAGGGAAGAGGTTGAAAGCTAAAGAACTGAGAATTAATGTCTTTGAAAACATTGTTGTTTGTTGTTTAGTCGCTAAGCCATGTCCAGTTCTTTTGCTATCCCATGGAATGTAGACACGCCAGACACCTCTGTCCATATATTTCCCAGGTGAAAGTTCAGTTCAGTTCAGTCACTCAGTCGTGTCTGACTCTTTGAGACTCCATGAACTGCAGCATGCCAGGCCTCCCTGTCCATCACCAAATCCCGAAACTCAAACTCATGTCCACTGACTTGGTGACGCCATAAAACCATCTCATCCTCTGTCGTCCCCTTCTCCTCCTGCCCTCAAACTTTCCCAGCATCAGGGTCTTTTCCAACGAGTCAGCTCTTCGCATCAGGTGGCCAAAGTATTGGAGTTTCAGCTTCAACTTCAGTCCTTCCAGTGAATACCCAGGACTGATCTCCTTTAGGATGGAGTGATTGGATCTCCTTGCAGTCCAAGGGACTCTTAAGAGTCCTCTCCAACACCATGGTTCAAAAGGATCAATTCTTCGACATTCAGCTTTCTTTATACTCCAACTCTCACATCCATACATGACTGCTAGAAAAACCATAGCCTTGCCTAGACAGACTTTTCTTGACAAAGTAATGTCTTTGCTTTTTAATATGCTGTCTAGATTGGTTATCACAGAAGGCAATGGCACCCCACTCCAGTACTCTTGCCTGGAAAATCCCATGAATGGGGAGCCTGGTAGGCTGCAGTCCTTCCAAGGAATAAGCATCTTTTAATTTCATGACTGCAGTCACCATCTGCAGTGATTTTGGAACCCAAAAAAATAAAGTTAGCCACCATTTCCACTGTTTCCCCATCTATTTGCCATGAAGTAATGGGATCAGATGCCATGATCTTAGTTTTCTGAATATTGAGCTTTAAGCCAACTTTTTCACTCTCCACTTTCACTTTCATCAAGAGACTCTTTAGTTCTTCTTCACTTTCTGCCGTAAGGGTGGTATCATCTGCATATCTGAGGTTATTGATATTTCTCCCAGCAATCTTGATTCCAGCTTGTGCTTCTTCCAGCCCAGCATTTCTCATGATGTACTCTGCATATAAGTTAAATAAGCAAGGTGACAATATACAGCCTTGATGTACTCCTTTTCCTATTTGGAACCAGTCTGTTGTTCCATGTCCAGTTCTAACTGTTGCTTCCTGACCAGCACATGGATTTCTCAAGAGGGAGGTTAGGTGGTCTACTATGCCCATCTCTTTAAAAATTTTCCACAGTTTGCTGTGGTCTGCACAGTCAATGGTTTGGCATAGTCAATAAAGCAGAAATAGAAGTTATTCTGGAACTCTCTCGCTTTTTCAGTGATTGAGCAGATGTTGGCAATTTGATCTCTGGTTCTTCTGCCTTTTCTAAAACCAGCTTGAACATCTGGAAGTTCATAGTTCATGTATTGCTGAAGCCTGTCTGGAGAATTTTGAGCATTACTTTACTAGCATGTGAGATGAGTGCAACTGTGTGGTAGTTTGAGCATTCTTTGGCACTGCCTTTCTTTGGGATGGGAATGAAAACTGACCTTTTCCAGTCCTGTGGCCACTGCTGAGTTTTCCAGATTTGCTGGCATATTGAGTGCAGCAATTTCACAGCATCATCTTTCAGGATTTGAAAGAGCTCAACTGGAATTCTATCACCTCCACTAGTTTTGTTCATAGTGATGTTTCCTAAGGCCCACTTGACTTCACATTGCAGGATGTCTGGCTCTAGGTGAGCGATCACACTATTGTGATTATCTGGGTCCTGAAGATCTTTTTTGTACAGTTCCTCTGTGTATTCTTGCCACTTCTTCTTAATATATTCTGTTTCTGTTACTGCTACTGCTAAGTCACTTCAGTCGTGTCCGATTCTGTGTGACCCCATAGACGTCAGCCCACCAGGCTCCCCCGTCCCTGGGATTCTCCAGGCAAGAACACTGGAGTGGGTTGCCATTTCCTTCTCCAATGCATGAAAGTGAAAAAGTGAAAGTGAAATCGCTCAGTTGTGTCCGACTCTTAGTGACCCCATTGACAAGGTCCATACCATTTCTGTCCTTTATCGAGCCCATCTTTGCATGAAATTTTCCCTTGGTATCTCTAATTTTCTTGAAGAGATCTCTAGTCTTTCCCATTCTATTGTTTTCCTCTATTTCTTTGCATT
>NW_011494919.1:2750306-2757059 GCF_000754665.1 Bison bison bison | reverse complement strand
GGCAGGAGGAGAAGGGGACGACAGAGGATGAGATGGCTGGATGGCATCACTGACTCGATGGACGTGAGTCTGAGTGAACTCCAGGAGTTGGTGATGGACAGGGAGGCCTGGCGTGCTGCGATTCATGGGGTCACAAAGAGTCGGACATGACTGAGCGACTGATCTGATCTGATCTGACCTGAATGGTCTAGTGATTTCCCCCACTTTCTTCAATTTCAGTCTGAATTTGGCAATAAGGAGTTCATGATCTGAGCCACAGTCAGCTCCCAGTCTTCTTTTTGCTGACTGTGTAGAGCTTCTCCATCTTTGGCTGTAAAGAATATAATCAATCTGATTTTGTTGTTGACCATCTGGTGATCTCCATGTTTAGAGTCTTCTCTTGTGTTGCTGGGTGGGATTGGGGGCAGGAGGAAAAGGGGATGACAGAAGATGAGATGACTGGATGGCATCACCGACTCGATGGATGTGAGTTTGAGTGAACTCTGCGAGATGGTGATGGACAGGGAGGCCTGGCGTGCTGCAATTCATGGGGTCACAAAGAGTGGGACAAGAGTGAGTGACTGAACTGAACTGAACTGAACTTGTGTTGTTGGAAGAGAGTGTTTGCTATGACCAGTGCGTTCTCTTGGCAGAACTCTATTAGTCTTTGCCCTGCTTCATTCTGTACTCCAAGGCCAAATTTGCCTGTTACTCCAGGTGTTTCTGACTTCCTACTTTTTCATTCCAGTCTCCTATAATGAAAAGCACATCTTTTTTGGGTGTTAGTTCTAGAAGGTCTTGTAGGTCTTCATAGAACTGTTCAACTCCAGCTTCTTCAGCATTATTGGTCAGGGCATAGACTTGGAATACTGTGATATTGAATGATTTGCTTTGGAAACCAATGGAGATCATTCTGTCATTTCAGAGATTGCCACAGTGCCTCCTGCTGCCTGCTGAACATGGCATGTTGTTGCTCCTGGGCCCGTCCTCTTTGGATGTTTGTCCAATAAGTGGTGGACGTCTCTTCTGCTCTCAGCTCTTTCTTCAGTCTCAAGGCTGGGCATCTACAAGTGTACAGGCCTGTGTGTTGCAGCCCAACAATTGATTCAATAAGCAGTCGGAGACCAGATTTTCCACGTAGTCAGGATGGAATCCAGACAGCCCTGGACAAGGATCACCTCTGTCCCCCTTCAGTCCTGGGGGGCCCCTGGCACCTGAAGGGCCCTGTGGACCTATGGCTCCAGCAGGCCCTGGGATCAGAGAAGTAGAAATGGCTTGCAGGATCTCAGTTCCCCAATCAGGGATTGAACGTGAGGCCTGGCAGTGAGAATACCAAATCCTAACCACTGGATTTCAGACTCTTTTGTTGATTATGATGGCTACTCCATTTCTTCTAAGAGATTCCTACCCACAGTAGTAGATATAATGGTCATCTGAGTTAAATTCATCCAATCCAGCCCATTGTAGTTTGCTGATTCCTAGAATGTCAGTGTTCACTCTTGCCATCTCCTGTTTGACCACTTCCAATTTGACTTGATTCATGGACCTAACATTCCAGGTTCCTATGCAATATTGTTCTTTACAGCATCAGACCTTGCTACTATCACCAGTCACATCCACAGCTGGGTGTTGTTTTTTCTTTGGCTCTATCCTTCATTCTTTCTGGAGTTATTTCTCCACTGATCTCCCATAGCATATTGGGCACCTACTGACCTGGGGAGTTCATCTTTCAGTGTCCTATCTTTTTGCCTTTTCATACTGTTCATGAGGTTCTCAAGGTAAGAATACTGAAATGGTTTGCCATTCCCTTCTCCTGTGGACCACATTCTGTCAGACCTCTCCACCATAACTCTTCTGTCTTGGTTGGCCCCACACAGCATGGCTTAGTTTCATTGAGTTATTACTGGATTGGATTGCCATTTCCTTTCCCAACAAATCTTCCTAAGTCAGCATTCAAACCCATGTCTCCTGCATTGCAGATGAATTCTTTATCACTGAGCCACGTGAGTTAGTTACATAGTGTAAGAATTAGAATGGAATTTGCTTTGCTATGTTTTGATTTTTACACGAAGAACATGTTTACTACCTTTGGGAGAGATGACACCTAGAAAGATCTGGTTGAGGAGAGATGAAAGACAAGCAAAGATGAAATAGGTGAGATAACTTAGGTACTTGAGATGAAATAAAAACTAGAGGAATATTTAGAGCAAATTGTCAAAGGAGAACAATCAGTAACTTGTATTAGTCTTTTAACAGTTCTTACATAAATATGAACTCACTTTTGAAGGGCTGTAATTCTTTTATTTGCAAAAATATTGCTATTAAAAATTATTTCCTTCTGTAGATATTTCTATTTAAAGGGTTTCAATTAATTCAAAATGCATTAAATCATTCTTCTGTCAAGAAAGACCAAGCCAGACATGAAAATTACATAGAAAGAATGAATTAAGGAAACAGACAAAAGGAAATGAGAGAGAAAGAAAGAAAAGCAATTTATCAATTTATTGATGTCGATAGTCTAGCATCTTTTCATGTTTATATTGTGAAGTGCATTTTCATATGTTTTGCCCATTTACCATTTTTAAATATGTTGTTTTCTTATTGAGTGTAGATAATTTTTAGATATCTAGAAAGAAGACTATTTGGACATTTAAATTGAAACTATCATACCGAGTCTTTGTCTTGTATTTTCATCATCTTTAATTATTTTTAATTTAAAAATAATTAGATTGAGATGAAACTGATTTACAGTGTCATGTTAGTTCAGGTATGCACCTTAGGTTGCATGTCCATGAGCCCTATGGACAGTAGCCTGCCAAGCACTTTTGTCTGTGGGATTCTCCACGCAAGAATACTGAAGTGGGTTGCTCTGCCATCCTCTAGTGGATTTCCTGACCCAGGGATCAAACTCACGTTTCTTACATATCCTGCATGTTTACCATTATTGCCACCTGGAAAGCTATATATAGTAGTATGTATATGTTAATCCCTGGAGAAGGCAATGGCACCCCACTCCAGTACTCTTGCCTGGAAAATCTCATTGATGGAGGAGCCTGGTGGGCTGCAGTCCATGGGATCGCTAGGAGTCGGACTCGACTGAGAGACTTCACTTTCACTTTTCACTTTGATGCACTGGAGAAGGAAATGGCAACCCACTCCAGTGTTCTTGCCTGGAGAATCCCAGGGACAGTGAAGCCTGGTGGGCTGCCGTCTCTGGGGTCGCACAGAGTCGGACACGACTGAAGCGACTTAGCAGCAGCAGCAGCAGCATATGTTAGTCCCATCCTCTTAATTTATCCCTACCCCCACCTTCCCCTTTGGTCACAGTAAATTTGTTTTCTATGTGCATGGGTCTATTTCTTTTTTTTTTTTTTTCCTTTCTTTACTTTATTTTTTTCCCAGAGGAACATTTAATCCAGAGAAATCATGGCATGTTTCTCACTGGATTATTTCTGTTTTATAAAATAGATCTATTTGCATTTTTTTTAAGATTCCACATATAAGTGATATCATATGATATTTGTCTTTCTTTGTCTGTCTTACTTCACTTAGTTCATCCATGGACCTAATCTTTAGATCCATCCATATTGTTGTAAATGGCGTTATTTAATTCTTCTATATGGCTGAGTAGTATTGCATTGTCTACATGTATCACAACTTCTTTATCCATTCAGCTATCAATGAACTTTTAGGTTGCTTCCATTTCTTGGCTGTGGAAGACACTAGCCACAATTAACATTGGGATGTATCTATCTTTTGAATTGTAGTTTTTCCTGGGTAAATGCCCAGATGTGAGATCCCTGATCGTATGGTAACTCTATTTTTAGTTTTTTAAGGAACCTTCATGATGTTTTCACTACTTCTTTTACTTTTCCACATAAATTTTAAAATCAGCTTATCTGTATCTACAAGCTTTACTGATTGTATTTTGGATTCATGTTCAATCTGCAGATCAATTGAGAAAGAATTAATGTCTGTGATCTTTCAATTCATGAACCTTTTAATTTCTTCTAAAAGTGTTTTGAGCATGTGGATCCTGTACACATTTTGTTAAATTCATTCCTAAGTGGTATTTCATTTTTTGAAGTTATTGTGAATGATACTGTTTTCTGTTGATAAAATCATATTTATTCAAAAAATAAAATTTGATTTTATATTAGAAATCAATAAATATATTTAGCTTAATCATACTTAGAAAAATAATACTTAATAATTTTAATTACTATAGAAAAAGAATTTGATAAAATAACATACCAATTATATATTTTTAAAAATCTGCCATCATAATAGAAATAGAAGGTAGATTTTTTAACCTTTTATAAAAATCATACTGTAATTTTTATTAATGGTTAATATAATCTGCTTAAGATCAGCTATATGACAAAGCCTCCTGTACATCTTCCAGACAACAAAGCTGAATAATGCAAAAAGGGGAAGTCAAAGACATAAATTATAAGGAAAGATACAAAAAATGTTTATATGCAGTTGATGCTTGTCAACATGGAAAATCCTGGAGGACCTAATTAATAATTATAGCAAGGTTGTTTCATTTTAAAAAATTATTTGTAAAACTCAAGTCGATGTCTATATATAAATATTAAAATAATTACTTTAAAAATAACATTTAAAAGTACCTGGGCTTAAATATAACAAAAGATTTTCTTTTTTTTTTAAATTTTATTTTATTTAACTTTACAAAATCGTATTGGTTTTGCCATATAACAGAAGATTTTCATAAATTTTATGGATAAAACTGTAAAAATATATTGAAAATATTAAAGATAATTAAACAAAACAGATATCCCACTTAATAGGATATAAGCATATATAGCGTAGAATATATTTATCATTAAATATTATGTATGAATGCTGCCAATAATATGCACTTTAGTTCCAAAGACCTTGGTGTATTTTAGTAATTTAAGGGAAGCAACATATGATCTATTTAAATAAATTTGTCTTTCTAAAGTGACTTAAGAATTTTAAATGCTTTTCTTTTTTCATATTTTCATAAAATTCATGTAACTTAGTTATATAATAGGTAGTTACTGTGGCTCCTGCAGGCTGATTTTGTCTGCTTTGCGATAGTTTTATATATTGCTAACTATCTTAAAGCATCACCTTGTTTTCTTAAAGCTTCATGTTTTTGGATTACCTATTAACCATGAATTGGTAATCAAAAATTTCAAAGTCATCTTAATTTACAAGGAAAAAAGGAAGAAACTTTGACCTTCCCCTAGCTGTCTAAAAGAATGTAGCATGCATGCATGCCCAGTTGCATCCAACTCTGTACAACCCCATGGACTGTAGCCCACCAGGTAGCTCTGTCCATGGAATTTTCCAGACAAGAATACTGGGGTGGGTTGTCATTTCCTACTCCAGGGGATCTTCATGACCCAGGGATTGCATTGCCAGGCAGATTCTTTACCACTGCACCATTGAAGAATGTAGACATAGGATCTGTTCCAGGAAAAGAGTTACCAGCATGTGAAGTGAAGTTGCTCAGTTGTGTCTGACTCTTTGCAACCCCGTGGACTGTAGTCTATTAGGCTCCTCTGTCCATGGGATTTTCCAGGCAATAGTCCTGGAGTGGATTGCCATTTCCTTCTCCAGGGGATCTTCCCAACCCAGGGCTTGAACCCAGGTCTCCCGAACTGTAGACAGAGGCTTTACCCTCTGAGCCACCAGTTATCAGCATAGGTATCTGCAAAGATTAAGGGCTGGGTTTCCTGCGGGGGATACTTGGCTTGGCAGGGCCTAAAGATCAGAGTCCTATCAGGTGTCCTATTGTCTCCGTATGGCCCAGCTACATTTGTTTACCAAACACTTGCTTTTCCACCTCCATATAAATTGCCTTTCTCCCTTTTGAAGTTCCAAACCACTACCTCTGGCATCTTCTTTTGCCTTTATTTATATATCGTGTTTAAGAGAAAGGCTTCAACCATTTTGGTGAGTTAATTTTCCTGGGTCTCTCCCATGTACACATTATTAAACTTTGTTTTGATTTTCACCTCTTAATCTGTGTCATGTCAGGTTAATTCTTTAACCAATCAGAAGAACTGAGCAGAGTAGAGGAAAATTTCTTCCTCCCTGACCCATGCAAAAAAAACAATAAAATTAAATATTTTATCTAAGATAAGCATGCTACTAAATTTCTACTTGTTAGAAATTAGGTTAATGAAACTTCTATACACTATATTTTTAGTCAGAGATTCAGACCATTATAGTCAATTATGCTTCATTCTTTAGCAGAAATTACAAGGGACATCTTTCAAGATCCCTGTTGTTTTTACTCTACTTGACTGGCTACAGGCCATGACAAAATGTTAGTTAATAAACACATGTATCTTTTGCTTTTGTTGTTGTTGTTTGTTATGCCTTGACTTTTCATTGACTCAACATTTTCCTAAAGTTGCCATTGATAAACATGAAAAATAATTCAGAATGGAAGGAAATTCTATTAAAATGATTCATATCAGCTCTGCAAGATTTCCAGTTATCTCACACAGAGTTACTACTCCGCTTTACTCACATAATACTCCATGCCTACCCCTAGCACAGCACTTGAAGTTTGTACTTTAAATTTTAATTATTTTGGATGTAAATGAAGTAGAGAAAATAAACAGGTTTTTATCAAATAAATGCCAAAGCAGCTATGAAAGTTTATACTGCTGCTGCTGCAGCTGTCGCTTCAGTCGTGTCCGACTCTGTGTGAACCCATAGAGGACAGCCCACCAGGCTCCTCCTCCCCTGGGATTCTCCAGGCAAGAACAC
>NW_011494919.1:2749778-2750206 GCF_000754665.1 Bison bison bison | reverse complement strand
TGCTTTTTGTGTCTCTTCTTTTCACAGCTATTTGTAAGGCCTCCTCAGACAGGCTATTTTGTCCTTTTTGCATTTCTTTTCCATGGGGATGGTCTTGATCCCTGTCTCCTGTACAATGTCATGAACTTCCGTCCATAGTTCATCAGGCACTCTATCAGATCTAGTCCCTTAAATCTATTTTTCACACAGCTGTATAATCATAATGGATTTTATTTAGGTCAGATGGGATTGGGGGCAGGAGGAGAAGGGGACGACAGAGGATGAGATGGCTGGATGGCATCACTGACTCGATGGACGTGAGTCTGAGTGAACTCCAGGAGTTGGTGATGGACAGGGAGGCCTGGCGTGCTGCGATTCGATGGGGTCACAAAGAGTCGGACATGACTGAGCGACTGATCTGATCTGATCTGACCTGAATGGTCTAGTGA
>NW_011494919.1:2711979-2749678 GCF_000754665.1 Bison bison bison | reverse complement strand
TGAAAAGTGAAAGTGAAGTCGCTCAGTCGTGTCCGGCCCTCAGCGACCCCATGGACTGCAGCCTTCCAGGCTCCTCCGTCCATGAGGTCTGTAAAATAAATTATGTTATTTAGAGGTCACAGCTTTATTCTCTTTATGATAAGATTTTTATTTTGATTTTTAATGCAGAATTTTAGTAGCTGTAGAAAACTGCTGAACTTTGGAAGCCGAAAAACATCTTTTCAGGTTGGTCTCTAGAAAATAAGTGAGAAAGGAATTGGAACAGGATTCTTATACAATTATGAGCAGGTAGGCAGGTTTCTAGGGCTTCTCTGGTGGCTCAGACGATAAAGAATGTGCCTGTAATGTGGAAGACCCAGGTCTGATCCCTCAGTCAGGAAGATCCCCTGGAGTAGGAAATAGCAACCCACTCCAGTATTCTTGCCTGAAGAATTCCATGGACAGGGAAGCCTGGCGGGCTACAGTCCATGGGGTCGCAAACAGGCAGACAGGACTGAGCAACAACACTTTCACAGGTAGAGTTCCTGGGCAGCACATATCAATGTACATTTCTTTCTGTTGAATAGTAGTGCTTGAAGATATTGATTCACACTATATTTAAAGACAGTGTGCACCTGGGTTATTCTTAATTTGTTGTTGTTGTGTGTGTGTGTGTGTGTGTGTGTGTGTGTGTGTGTCTGTGTCTGTATCTGTGTCTGTGTGTGCGTGTGCCTGTGCAGGCTCAGTCCTATCTGACTCTTTGCGACCCTATAGACTGTAACTTGCCAGACTCCTCTGTCCATGGGATTAACCAGGCAAGAATATTGGAATGGCTTGACATTTCCTCCTCCAGAGGATCTTCCCAAACCAGGGATTAAACCCAAGTCTGTGTTGGCTTGTGGATTCTTAATCACTGAGCCACCAGGGAAGCCAAGAATTAAGTTGACATGAGGCAAATTAATAGGAGAAAATCAAACCAAAGTTTGATAACATATGTACATGCGAGAGACCCAGGAAAATTAACTTCCCCAAATGGCTGACGCCCTCACCTTAAATACCAAGAAGATACTGTAGTTAGTGGTTTGGGACTTTAAAGGGGAAGAAGGCAGTTTACATGGAGCTGGAAAAGGAAATATTTGGTAAACAAATGTTTTCAGTCTTGCAGAGAAGATGGGCACAGAAAGAAATTTTAATAAATAAGCTTTCCTAGGTTCCTCCTCTTCTACCACACTTAGATCGTACTGTATATGAATCAGTTATTGCTGGTGATGGCTCCCTACCTGGAATAGAGTCCTCTGTCTACATACATTCTTTTATGCAGCTAGAGAGAAAAT
This sequence comes from Bison bison bison, assembly GCF_000754665.1. Lineage (NCBI taxonomy): Eukaryota > Metazoa > Chordata > Mammalia > Artiodactyla > Bovidae > Bison > Bison bison. Next base: position 2,748,365 of record NW_011494919.1, on the reverse strand, counting down.
TGGAGTCTTTGGGGCCTTGAAAATAATTAGCCTAAATTAATCCTCACACCAAAGAGACACAATTTGGGGTGGCAAGTTTTGCTCTCCTATACTTTATTTTGCCAGCTATCCAAAGGTTTAATATAAAATAGGGTAATTTTTCAAAAGGAGATTTGGAAAAACAAAACTTCTGCCACAGTCACATAAATAAAACACACTGAGATTACTTAATTTACTTACAAACAAAACATTTCCCTAGTAATCTCATAAATCATTCTGTAGTATCCCTGTGTAAACAAAGTACCTTGTTCTGTTGTATATATTTCAGTTACAAGTAAAATAGTAAAGCGTGCAAACAATAACATGCCCTTTGAAGTAAAAGTTTTATATTAGAAGATCCACAAGTATACTATCAAAAAAAAAGTTGGAGTATTGTGTCTTTTAAAGCTAGATATTAGAATTTAGTGTGTGTGTGTGTGTGTGTATATATAACTGTTCACACTCATCCAAGTGCACATATAGCTTACTATGGCTGTAGTTTCTTTTCCCTAGGGAAATTAAATATTGAAAAAATAATATATCGATATCTACCTGAGAAGAATTATTAACAAACTTTGGAATAAAAATGATGGAAAACCTAAGTAACAAAAAAATACAGCACATTCATAGATAATGTTTTCTATTGCATAATCTGTTCCCTAAACTTACTTTAAAGCATTTAGTGAAATCTCTAAATTCTAAACAATGAGGTGTGACTCAGCATTCTCCTAGTTAAGGGCTCTGGAATTTGTTCAGTTCAGCACCCTTCACTGGTTGAATTCCCAGAATTCACCATATAATTTCCTCAATGCCTTACCTCACTTCTGGGATACATCTATCTGCAAGAGGAAATCAATGGACAGATGAGTTTATTTCTTTTAGTTCCTTTTCAAATTTCTAAGAACAAGTTAAAAATGTCAGCGACGTCACTTCTGGTGGCATTAGAGGTATGTGAGAAGGTGATGTGCATTCTCATTTCCCCAAGCAAATGGGTAGCTGCCATAGCATTTTGTTCCTGATGAATTAAGGCTGAGTATAAGGGGAAATTATTGAATACCAGCACAATACTTCCTGTATTCTGACAATAGGGTTCTAACACAGGTTTTCCATATGTTTTAAATTCCAGAAACTTCCAAAGAGCATCAACATAAGCTGTTACTGGGGCTTGCCTGGTAGCTTAGCTGGTAAAGAATCTGCCTGCAAAGCAGGAGACCCCAGTTCCATTCCTGGGTTGGGAAGATCCCCTGGAGGAGGGCCTGGCAACCCATTCCAATATTCTTGCCTGGAGAATCCCCTTGGAAAGAGGATCCTGGCGAGCTACAGTCCCTGGGATCACAAACAGTCAGACACGACTGAGTGACTAAGCACAGCACAGCATAAGCTGTTCCTGGGGTCACGAAGAGTCAGACATGACTGAATAATTGAACAGTAAACAAAAAAAGCTGTTACTGAAGAAAAGCGTCTCAAATTTAGGTCTGACTTCTTATGCCATCTGAAACTAGACAAGTTGGATCCATATCAGTTTTAGAATCATTCCTGTTTTAATCAGATCAAATTGGTTATGTGATGCCTTGAAAGTCAGTCGTTGGAATTCAATGGGAAACATCAATTATTTCTCTATTTCTGCAGATACAAATTAAAATAGTACTCCATTAGTAAGACGAACTGCAGGTTACTAATTAGCATAGCACCCCATTAGTGAGTTTTATTTGCTTTGTAATTTGACAAAATTTAATTGTCTTTGGTGAATAGTCTAAATCTTTGGCCCAGAATAGTCTGTGTTGTTTTTTTTTTTTTCCTTTAATCTTTCTCCCACCTCAAAGTTTGTCCATTATGTCTTTTCCATTCCTTTTTTTCTTTTCATCACAACTGAGATAATTGACTCTATTGCTATCCTGGTATGAGAAGAAGGAGCGAAACTCTCTTAGCATCATATTTTACCCCTCCCGTTTCTAGTATCAAATGATTCTGTTCCCCTTATATAAATCCATTTGAGGAGCATGCAAATGGGTCCATTTGTAAAGGACAATGAATATCCCTATTGCTAAGACCTGCTCTGTAATACACCTGAAACAGTTGTCCAATAGTAAGAGAGTAACTAAATCAGTTTATAACACTTTGGCCATTGGATTATTCTTAGTCTTCAAACAACTTCTAAAACATCTTTCTGCACATCATATCAATAGATACTGGGAATTCTCATTTAAGATTAGGATATTTTTTAGATTCATTATTCAGTAGATACTGTTTGGTAAAAACTATTGGCCAGTTATAGCCTCGTTGATATGATACATATAACCTATATATATATATATATATAACCATATAACATGATACTATAACCTGTAGACCACTACAGCTATGTGGATACAGGAATTCAGTAGAGACAAACAAGAACAGTCAAGAGTACTACTCATTCTCCTAGATCTCCTCTTCAAAACTTCTCAAAAGATTGTGAAGATTAAGCTGGCATGAATTCCTGTAATCCTCTGTGGTTTCTAAATTTACTAAGGGTGATCCAGTAAAAAATGATTTTATGACGACTGAAAAAAATTTTGGGAGAACCAGGCCTACTTGATCCAGTATTATTTCACCATGTTCTTTGTTCATATTCTTCCAGCGTTCTTCCTAGCACATTTATGTATTTTGAATAAACAAACAGATCTTGATCACTTATATCTCCAGATAGATTTCTGTATTAAATGCTAAAATGTAGCAGGGACCAGCAAGTAGCTTGTGATATGCATTCCAAAAGAAAGAACAGTCAGAATATGCTAAGACAGTGACAAGTCTTTCATAATATCCCTTCTTCATGGAAGTACTAAATATCACTAGTTTCCTATGGACAATCTAAAATTAGTGTAACTAGCCACATATGTTTCATATAGCCACTCAGTTACCTACTTCCATTTGGTCTGATTTATTAATAACTACCATTGGGATATTATAAATCCTAAAAGATGATGCTGTGAAAGTGCTGCATTCAATATGCCAGCAAATTTGGAAAACTCAGCAGTGACCACAGGGCTGGAAAAGGTCAATTTTCATTCCAAACCCAAAGAAAAGCAATGCCAAAGAATGTTCAAACTACCACACAATTGCAGTCATCTCATATGTTAGTAAAGTAATGCTGAAACTTCTCCAAGCTGGACTTCAACAGTAGGTGAATTGAGAACTTCCAGATGCTCAAGCTGGGATTAGAAAGGTGCAGGAACCAGATATCAAATTGCCAACATCTGCTGGATCATAGAAAAAGCAAGAGAATTTCAGAAAAACATCTGCTTCATTGACTAAGCCAAAGCCATTGACTATGGGGATCATAGCAAACTGTGGAAAATTCTTCAACAGAGAGGAATACCAGACCACCTTACCTGCTTCCTGAGAACCTGTATGTAGGTCAAGAAGCAACAGTTAGAACCGGACATGGAACAACAGACTGGTTCCAAATTGTGAAAGGAGTACATCAAGGCTGTATATTGTCACCCTGCCTATTTAACTTACATCCAGAGTACATCATGTGAAATGCCAGGCTGTATGAAGCTGGAATCAAGAGCGTCAGGAGAAATATCTATAACCTCAGATATGCAGATGACACCACCCTTATGGCAGAAAGCAAAGAACTAAAGAGCCTCTTGATGAAAGTGAAAGAGGAGAGTGAAAAAGCTGGCTTAAAATTCAACATTCAAAAAATGAAGATCATGGCATCCGGCCCCATCACTTCATGGCAAATAGATGGGGAAACAATGGAAACAGTGTCAGACTTTATTTTCTTGGGCTCCAAAATCACTGCAGATGGTGACTGCAGCCATGAAATTAAAAGAGGCTTGCTCCTTGGAAGAAAAGCTATGACCAACCTAGACAGCATATTAAAAAGCAGAGACATTACTTTGCCAAGAAAGGTCCATCTACTCAAAGGTATGGTTTTCCTAGTAGTCATGTATGGTTGTAAGAGTTGGATCATAAAGAAAGCTGAGCACCGAAGAGTTGATGCTTTGAACTGTGGTGTTGGAGAAGACTCTTGAGAGTCCCTTGGACTGCAAGGAGATCCAACCAATAAATCCTAAAGGAAATCAGTCCTGAATATTCATTGGAAGAACTGATGTTGAAGCTGAAACTCCAATACTTTGGCCACCTGATGTGAAGAACTGACTCACTGGAAAAGACCCTGATGCTGAAAAGGATTGAAGGCAGGAAGAGAAGTGGACGACAGAAGATAAGATGGTTGGATGCCATCACCAACTCGATGGACATGAGTTTGAGCAAACTATGGGAGTTGGTGATGGACAGTGAAGCCCGGCATACTGCAGTCCATGGGGTCAGAAAGAGTTGGACACGACTAAGTGAACCATTGGGATAGGAATGAGACACAGAGATTATACCATTAATTGTTAAATATTCAATATTCTTCAAAATCAAAATCAATTTTTGAATTTGACACTCAAAAGGCAAATTCATGATTTCATATTATACAATCATACTTGACTTTTCAAAATATTCAGGGTATCATTCAGTTTTTCCTATTGTTCATTTTCTAAACTCTGGCTACTCCCCACCACCCCCATTCATGGATGAAATAAACATTGTTCTTGGCTTAGAGTTTCTTCTCAATTTCTCTTTGCAAAAATGAAAGCTCTCAAGTGTTTCATTTGGGAAGATTTGAAGACAAGATCCAATACATACAGCCTCAGAATAGAACCAGGGACAAATATTTTCAACTTTTATTTGATTTTGTGTTATTGTACATATAACATGAAAGGAAAGGCATATAAGTATCTGATGCAGGCATGCTGCCTCGAGAAGTTACAATCTATTCTACACTGCGCCTCCCTTCAGATTTCTTGGATGTGACCAAAATACAGATGTGGTGTGTCCTTTCAACTGAACCCAGTCTTGCTCCTTCTGTCTTCAGGAAATACTTGTGTGGGTGATTGCATCAACCACTTATGAATAGGTTTAGATGAGCCACGGGGAACAGCTATTGTACAGTATGATTTAGTCTATATATTTGTCTAGAATCATTGGAACATAGTGATAATCTGCAGTGTACTACCTATGATGACTGCTTTTCAAAATCCTTCTGTCTCCAACTCCTCATTAGGCCCTATCTCTTTTGAGGAGTTTGAAAACTATCAGAGGAGTGACCTGAAATGAAAGTGTTCCAGGAAGGCAGAGGAAAGGTTCCCCCCATCTTCAGAATACTTTCTATTTGCCACATATTTTTAAAATTTATTTTTAATTGGAAGATGATTACGTTACAATATTGTGTTGGTTTGTGCCATACATCAACATGAATCAACCTTAAGTACATATGTCCCCTCCCTAAGAAATCTCCCTCCCACCCCTCTAGGTTGTCACAGAGCACCAGATCTGAGCTCACTGCAATTAACAACAAATTCCCACTGGCTATCTCTTTTACATATGCGTCCATACTACTCTATCAATTCATTTCATCCTCCCCCTCTCCCACTGTGTCCATAAGCCTGTTCTCGATGCCTGCATCTCCACTGCTGCCCTGCAAATAGGTTAATCAGTACCATTTTTCTAGACTCCATATATATGCATTAATATATGATATTTGTTTTTTTCTTTCCGACTTACTTCACTCTGTGTAACAGGTTCTAGGTTCATGCCTGCAGTCCTTAAGATAGAGATAATTTCTTATCACATTCCCCTGTCTTTTCGTTGGTGCCTACTTTGGGTTTACTCTGTTTCTCTTATATTTTTAGCCAGCATTGGGAAGCTTAAGTAAGAGCATCAATAACCCAAATTCACAAAACTAAGCTGACATATCTTTAAACCATTTAGCTTTTATATTTTCTCCTCTTCCTTATTGCTGTCAGGATCTCTGCTGGAAACACCAGTGGGCCTTTTCCAAGTTTGATGTTCCCCCCTCTAAAAAGTGAGAGCTAGCCATTCTTCCTTGTGCCCAACTAGTCTAAATAACTAGGAAAAATATTTGTGAGTAGTCACATTGTGTCAGGTAAGCTCAGAATGAAATGTTTTACTTAATTATTAAGGCCTACCTGAAACTATATCAAGCTGGCCTATTTGAGAATTCAAAGCATTTTGCTCACAGTCTCCAGCCACATAATATATATGACATCTGCCTTAAGCTTTTTCGTATATATTCATGGTCCTCCCTCACATCTCAGTGGTAAAGAGTCTGCCTGCTGATGCAGGAGATGGGGGTTCGATCCCTCGGTCAGGAAGACCCCTGGAGAAGGAAATGGCAACCCACTCCAGTATTCTTTCCTGGGAAATCCCATGGACAGAAGAGCCTTGTGAGCTACAGTCCCTGGGGTCACAAAAGAGTCAGACATGACTTAGCAACTAAAACAATGCCAACTATTCACACTTTACTGCTTTATAGCTCCCTGCATCCTCCCTGCCCAGGAATATTTGGACATTTTGACTCAGTCATTATAGGGCTATGTTTTTCAAAGGACTCAGATAATCTCATAGGCTGGACTTTTAGCACATCACCAGCCTCTATCACATTTCAGTCTCTGATACTTTCCATTCTGGCAGCATCTCAGAAGTGCTCCCTAACCATGAATAAGTAGCACTTCCTGGAACTAGCCCCAGCTTTCCATAACACCATTTCTCAGTTATAAAAAGCATAGTTTCTCTAAGGGTCTGCCCTACTATATAGTTAATCTTTGATCATTCAAAAGAAGCTTTACACTCAAAAAGGAACTTTATAAATAAAATGTATAATGAAACCCTCTAGGAGTTAAGTCAGCATTTTAAAGAAAGCTCTATTAAGGTCTCTGATTTGTGTATCATGTCCCATTCCTTTCACATTCTCTCTCCAGATGATTCTTGGGGAGCACTCCGTGTTGAGTAGTTTTCAACCCGAACATTCTTTCTTTCTACTTTATAAGAAAGATGGGCATATATTCCAGTTTGCCTGAACCAAGTTGGGTTAACTATGTTGTTCCAAGATAATTCTTTGTAGTATCCAATTTCACCATCAACATATGCTAGTTCTACAGTAAACTCTGTGATCACCCTATTTGTAATAAAACCATGGTTGATCATAATCAAAACTCAATTTCTTAGCCTCTCTTTCAGATAAATAAGTGCATATGACAAAGCTCTGGACAATAAAGTACAGAGAATAGTGTGGGACTTCCTGGAAGTCTCCTTGAAAACAAACACCCACTTTGCTCTCCTGAGTCCTGATTCCAATATAGAATACAGACATGATGTATTCTGCTTCATGAAGACACTTTAGAAATGAAGTCATATGTATTCGTTAAGGTTAACTCTAATAGCTAAAGAGTCAGACACTACTTAGTGACTAAACAACAGCAACAAAATAGCTATAGCAAAGAGAATACCAAAAAAGCAGTGTTTTAAAGGTATATAAGTTTCTCTTTCACTTAACAATTGTGGGATGAGTGATCCAAGACAGTGAAATAATTTTGCTCTATATTGATACACTGGGAACCAGATTTCTTCTCTCATTTTCTCACTACAGTCTAGTTCTGTGCTACTGAAAGTAGAACCTGCAATCCATCTCCATTAATATCATTTGGGAGGTTGATAGAAATATAGAATATCAGGCCCCCACCTCAGACCTACAAAATCAAAATCCGCATTTTAGTAATATCTCTTAAGTGATTCGTGTGTCCATTAAATGAGTAAAAGATCACTACCGTGTGGTACTGTTATTATCTGTAGGGTTTAAAGTACAAAAAACTGTTGTTATTTTAAAAATGAGGGGGAAAAATGTTTTGTTGTTGTTGTTGCAAATGAATAACTTGTTAAACTTATAAAATAACTCTATCTTAGAGAAAATATGAAGTTTAGCTATTAATGAACAGGTCTAAAGTTGTGTATAATGCTTGTAAATAGATGGCAGTAATGCTAGCTGGCAACTTAGTCATAGAACTATGACTAGAAAAGGATTAATATGCTAGAGGTAACACCAGGGTGTAGAGTTTGTGCATAGTGTCTCTAAAAAAAAAAAAAAAGTCTAAAAGAAATTATCCTCTTGGAAAAAAAGTCAAAAGAACTTTGTGGAAAAGTTTCCACAAAAGTGGAAACCAACTTAGCGTGAGAAATAGAAGACTGACATGAGATAAAAGGGATCAAACTAAGTCAATGTTTTTCTCAAAAAAGTCTACTAGTGCTGAATGGCTTCCATGTTAAATAATCAAAAGAGGTAAAAAAATAACAGAAAGTGAAAGTCACTCAGTTGTGTCTGACTCTTTGCAACCCCAAGGACTGTATAGTCCATGGAATTCTCCAGGCCAGGGTACTGGAGTCGGTAGCCTTTCCCTTCTCCAGGGGATCAAACCAGGGTCTCCTGCATTGCAGGTGGATTCTTTACCAACTGAGCTATCAGGGAAACATAAACCCAGAGAAAAACTGACCTTATTTTACTTGGCTTCAGGTATTGCCTCATATACTGTACCATTTACGTTAATTCAACTCTCAAAAGTTTTTGGAATATGTAGATATTTAGCAACAACAAAAAACAATTTGAGGACACTGAAGCATTATACAGGTTAACAAATGTTTCCATAAAATTTTCCTCACCTAACAGCTGTCCCCAAAACATTATGCTTTCCCTTGAAAATTTGTCTAAAAATTTTCTCCAATCTCCATGTTATTTATGGTACCTGTCATCTTATTTCTTCTCCTTTATTTTTAAAATAAATAAATAAATACATTTTAAAACAATTTAATGTTTTTAAAGACTTCTCTCTCTCCTTTAATATTTTTTTCTTTATTTTTATCAGTAATATGAATGTGTTTCTCTGTCTCAGTAAGATATCTGGGTCCATTATCTACATGTTTTCTTTTTTTCCTTTGGTTTTTTATCTTCCAGTTCTATTGTAATATAATTGACAAACAGCACAGTATAAGTTTCAAGTGTACAAGAAAATAATTTTACTCTCATAAATTATGAAAGGATTCCTGCAACAAGTTTGATGACCATCCATCATCTCATTCAGATAGAAAATTTCTCTATTTTTTGCATTTTATCTATTCCTTTGGCATCTCCAAGGAAAGAGGGATAAAGAGGAAAAGAAGTCGGAGGTTTGTGATTTAAATAGTTGTTTAATATACTGCTTTGGGGTTTTGATGTGTGTTAATAGTGACAAAGCAATATGAGGAAGCTCACTGAGAAGTGGCAAGGTCGTGGCTAGAAAACTCTCACCTCACCTTTAGCCTCCATTCAAGGTTTAAATCAACAGCTTTGAGTTTCACGTGCTCATTACAAATATAATGTTCTCATGTAACTCTCTTCTTCAGTTCAGTTTAGTTCAGTTGCTCAGTCACGTCCGATTCTGCGACCCCATGGACTGCAGCACGCCAGGCCTCTCTGTCCATCTTCATAATGGACCTCTACAGAGCAGAGGTTGGTGAAAATTTTCACCATTATTTCTTCATAATATTTTTCCCTTACCTTTCTTTCTTTTAGGGGCTTCAATTATATATACATTGAAAGCATTTGAATTTGCTCTTTTTTCCTGGTTATTTTGTTTCTATAATTTTTAATCTGCATTTAATTTTGCATAGTTTCTACTGCTATGTATTCAAGTTTACCAATCTCTTTTTCTGTACCATCTAATGCTCAATTAATCACATCCACATATTTTTCATCTTATATAATGGATTTTTATATTTCAGAGTTTTATAGTTTATAAGTTACATATATCGATAAATATATAACTCACATATATATGAAAAATTCAGATGAATTAGAATTCAAATATCTGAATTTATAAGATTATATAGGGCTTTCCTGGTGGCTCAGATAGTAAAGAATCTGCCTGCAATTCAGGAGACCCAGGTTTGATCCCTTGGTCTGGAAGATCCCCTGGAAGAGGTGATGGCAATCCACTCCACTGTTCTTTCCTGAAGAATCCCATGGACAGAGGGGCATGGTGGGCTGCAGTCCATAGGGTCGTACAGAGTCAGACACGACTGAAGCATCTTAGCACAGCACAGCACAAGATATATACACATATATATGGGCTTTCCTGGTGGCTCAGCAGTAAAGCATCTACCACAGTATAGATCCCTGGGTTGGGAAGATCCCCTGGAGAAGAAAATGACAATCCACTCTGGTATTCTTGCCTGGGAAATCTATGGAGAGAGGAAGCTGGCGGGCGTCCATGAGACGGCAAAGAGTTGGACATGATTGAGTGACTAAAAAGCAAGAACAAACTGCATTGCTACAGCATGCTTTGGATTACTGATGCTCCATTTCCCCACCAGTGAAAGAATTCTTTTTGCCATCTGGCCAGCCCATGATTCCTCTCCAGAATACCATCTTTAGATGCCGCTTCTTAGAACAATTCCTGGTACTCACTATCTTAGAGTAGGGTTCCTAGAAGCAGAGATGGGGGTTCTTGACCCAGCAATTTATTTGAGAAGTGATCTCATGAAAAATGAGGAAATCAGGAAAAAAGGATAGGAAAGGAAAACTAAGCAAGGATATGATTTCAAGTGAAAATAAGCCTCAGCTTGATCCCGTGGGGATATCAGGAGCAAAAATCACACCTGGGAGTTGCGTACGTGCTAAGTCGCTTCAGTCATGTTGGACTGTTTCTTCCCGACCCAGGGACCGAACTCATGTCTCTTATGTCTCCTGCGTTGGAAGCTGAGGTGGATTCTTTACCATTAGCACCACCTGGGAAGCCCCCATACATATATACATATATATAATTTTGCATTTTGCATGCCTGATAATTTCTGATAGATACTTATCTGATAGATACTTGTGATTTTTAACTTGGAAGTGGTAGATACTTTTGTATCCCTTTAAGTATTCCTGAGTGTTGTACTGGAACACATCTAAATTACTTGGGAACGGTTTCATCCTTTTGAGTCTTGCTTTTAGGCTTTGTTAGGCAGTATAATAGCGGCCATTAATCTAGGTCCAAGTGTGCCATACCATCAACGCAGTGCCCTTCTTGGTATTATACACAATGAATTGGAAGGATTTTTATGCTCTGGCTATTGAAAATAAAAGCTATTCTTGGTCACATATGAGTGCGTGGATTTATTACCTTAAATTCTTTCAAGGTTTTCATACCTGAACCTTAGCTAGTTTCCTTACATACATTCTCTGATCAGTGCTCAGAAGAAAACTCAAGAAGAATATACCGATAGATAATCAGAGTTTTTTTTCTGGGGAGCTCTGTCCTCAAAAGTAATCTTGTCATCTTGTTTTCCCTAGAGCCACCCCCACAAAACCTCTCAACTCAGGGAGAGCCCATATTCTAACTCCTAAATTGGCAGGAAGCCAGGCTTACTCCTCTTCAGGAGGAAGTGAACTGTGTCAGTCTTGCAGCTCATCTCCTGTGTTTTCCTTCCTTCCTCAGGTATCATGGGTCTTACACTCTCTGCTGTCCAATGTATGAGAACAATTCCATCTATACTTTAGTCTTTTTAATTGTTTCAGTTAGGAAGATATATCTGTTCTGTTACTCATCTTGATTAGTATCAGAAGTATCACAATTGTCTATTGAATTTCTTTCTAACATTAATTATAAAAAAATTTTATGAACATCACTTTAAGCCCCTAGTTGTTCATTGCCTTACAGAACAGCTGAGGATATTTTCCCTTTTCTCACTTATACTTTAGTAATATAAGCTTGCATGACTTGCTTATAAATGCTATTTTTAAAGTTTTATATTATTGATGACAAGCTTGATGATATTCATTTTTATTAAAACAAATTCCTCCCCTTCTTCATTCTGCTGGGTTTTGCTAATATTTTTATTTCTTTAGTAAGTGTCTTTATAACTCTAAACTTTTACTTCTTTAGAAAGTGCCTTCCTCATTTCCTGATTTAGTTAATTCAGCATTGACTGAATTATTGCTGTGAACAGTGAAAACAGATGTGTGTATGTACTTCGGCTTACCACATCACACTACTTAACTTCCCAAACTGTATGTGATTCATTTATATTGTTAGGTTAATCATGCTTCCATCATGCCTTGTGATTGTAATTATCTCACATTTTTTGTCTTGCTGTTGATTGTGAAAACATATACACATTTTTACTATTGTGATTATGTAACTATTATTCATTCTAATACCATTGTATCATGATTGGTCAACAGAAAATAATAGAATTCTGTATCACTGAAACTATGATTTAATAAAAAAAAAAAAAAAAACCTGCAATCACTTTTTAAAGTCTTTCTTATCTTGGAATTTTTTGAAACATACAAATGCCCAGATATATTTTCTCCAAATTTCCAGGTGTGATTCTTATGAGCAGCAACATTTAAAAACAATTAGACTATATAATGATCTTTTACTTTTATCTAGTTTGTTTCACATTTTCTATTTCATATTCAGTGCTCCTATTTCATTTAGTTTATGTTTTCCAATTTTTCTGTCTCTTTTGTTTGCTGTTCTTTCTCAAGCAAGTATCAATATCAAGTATAATATCAAGTATAATAGAAAAGTTTTTCTCTACATATATGTAATATATATACATATATATATTTTAGAAACATGAATTTTTACTTAGCTAAAAAATTTATGACTTTTTGGTTCCAATTGTTTGACTAAGTATGAATAGAATACTAGAATTCTGGTTTATAGTCACTCAAAACTTTAATATAGTTCCATTTATTTTTGGCCATTTATTTTGACTTCCCTGGTGGCTCAGATGGTAAAGCGTCTGCCTACAATGTGGGAGACCCGGGTTCGATCCCCGGGGTCGGGAAGATCCTCTGGAGAAGGAAATGGCAACCCACTCCAGTACTCTTGCCTGGAAAATCCCATGGATGGAGGAGCTTGGTGGGCTACAGACCATGGGATTGCAAAGAGTGGAACACAACTGAGCAACTAAACTAAACTAATTTTGGCCATCTAGTATTACTGCTAAAACCCTTGAATGCTTATTATTTTAGTGATTTCTAAAAAATTTTTTGAATGTGGATTGAAACTGCTAATCCAATTCTGAGAATAAAAGAAATACGATGTTGTAAATTAAGGAGTTAAAGCTGCTTTCTTTTTCTAAAATTCCCAGGCATATTCTTTTTCTGGTCATTAGTTGAATGAAGATAATAAATTTGCCTTGCATTATTAGCTTCAATTTTGTTTTAGAGAAACCATATTCTTTGGTATAAACAAAAAGCATTATTTTCATATTATACAAACGAAAATATAATATGGTTCTGTGAAAAAGGATTTGTCTTTGCTTTTCTTCACACACTATTAAACTCAGTCACTAAATTTAGATTAAAAGCACATCTGAATGAGGCTTGTAGTATAAAAGCTGATTTATGATATCAGGGAGTTTGACATTCGGTCTTTCATCAGTGATTATATGGCATCAATCTCTGGGATACAGAGTACTGCAATTTAATAGTTAAATAGATTGCCTGGTAGAACAGTGCATCCTCAACTTTGACTTTTAGAATACAACTTAACTTTGTTCTCTGTAAATAAACAATTTTGAAATACTGACGGCAAGCAGTGGTTTATGTAGGTAACAGAGATTGACAGTGTTCAGTCAGAGTGGCATTCCATTATACATCAACGGCTATCAAAAGCAGCCTTGGTGCTTTCTCTTTACTTTTCTTCCATACATAAATGGAGTGTTTATTAGTATGAAAGGACAATTTTCCTTTTCCATTCTTGGTTCTTGTGTCTCATGCCATTATGAGGACCTAAGTTTAGGTCTTCAAATGTTTTAATAAAGTCATCTTACTGCCTAGTTGCTGTAAAACGAATTCCTGACCCTTGGTATCTTTATTTCCAAACCTAAGTGTGATGAACTTTCTGAGTCTTTGCCTTCCTTCCTGGCCCTCTAGTTCACATTGGCCCATATTGATACTCTGAGGGAGCTCATTAATTATACTTACCAGGAAATTTGGACATATATAACATTGACTTCGTGTTCAGTATCAACTCCGGACTTGCTGCTGCTTCAAAAGCAACCTTATATATTGGTGTTAATGACAGGTGCTGGCTGTGTGGCAAAATTTAAACCTTTCTTCCCGGATAGGATCAGGCCATGATTGTAGCTGTTCATTTTAACAGTTGTACCATGTAGCTATGCATCTAATGGTTGAACTGCTATGGGATAAGGTATGAAAACAGTCTAATTCACAAGAAAACGCAATAAATTTCCAAAGCAGTGGTGTCCTTTTAAATTTCCAGTTCAGTTAAGTTCAGTTCAGTTGCTCAGTCATGTCCGACTCTTCGCGACCCTGTGAACCGCAGCACGCCAGGGCTCCCTATCCATCACCAACTCCCAAAGTCTACCCAAATTCATGTCCATTGAGTCAGTGATACCATCCAAACATCTCATTCTCTGTCGTCCCCTTCTCCTCCTGCCCTCAATCTTTCCCAGTATCAGGATCTTTTCAAATGAGACAGGTCTTCGCATCAGGTGGCCAAAGTATTGGAGTGTCAGCTTCAACATCAGTCTTTCCAGTGAACACCCAGGACTGATCTGCTTTAGAATGGACTGGTTGGATCTTCTTGCAGTCCAAGGGACTCTCAAGAGTCTTCTCCAACACCACAGCTCAAAAGCATCAATTCTTCTGCACTCAGCTTTCTTTATAGTCCAACTCTCACATCCGTACATGACTACTGGAAAAACCATAGCCTTGACTAGACAAACCTTTGTTGACAAAGAATTGTCTCTGCTTTTTAATATGCTGTCTTAGTTGGTCATAACTTTCCTTCCAAGGAGTAAGCCTCTTTTAATTTCGTGGCTTCAATTACCATCTGCAATGATTTTGGAGCCTCCCAAAATAAAGTCAGCCACTGTTTCCACTGTTTCCCCATCTGTTTGCCATGAGGTGACGGGACCAGATGCCATGATCTTAGTTTTCTGAATGTTGAGCTTTAAGCCAACTTTTTCACTTTCCTCTTTCACGTTCATCAAGAGGCTCTTTAGTTCTTCTTCACTTTCTGCTATAAGGGTGGTGTCATCTCCATATCTGAGGTTATTGGTATTTGTCCCAGCAATCTTGATTTCAACTTGTGTTTCTTCTAGCCCAGCATGTCTTATGATGTACTCTGCATATAAATTAAATAAACAGGGGGACAATATACAGCCTTGATGTGCTCCTTTCCCGATTTGGAACCAGTCTTTTGTTCCATGTCCAGTTCTAACTGTTGCTTCCTGACCTGCATACAGGTTTCTCAAAAGACAGGTCAGGTGGTCTGGTATTCCCAGGTCCCTTTGACCCACTTCTCAGATCCTTGGTATTATCTGATTTCACAGATATAAATCTGTGACTACTGTGGTTTTAGTTTACTTTACTTCAACTACAAGTGAAGTCTAATACCTTTTCATACCATGGGTGTTGTGTGTGTACAGCAGTCCTGCCCACCTGTTTGGGACCCCATGGACTGTAGCCCATCAGGCTCTTCTGTCCATGGGATTTTTCAGGCAAGAATACTGGAGTGGCTTGCCATTTCCTTCTCCAGGGATCTTCCCAACCCAGAGATGGAACCCAAAGCTCCTGTGTATGCTGCATTGCAGGTGGATTCTTTACCACCTGAGCAACCCAAAATGATGACTTTCCCTGATGAATCCTCAGCCCATGATATCCTGGAATATCAGATAGAAATAGAATTCCAGATGGAAGCAAGATACTGTGGGAAGATGGGGACTATAAAAGAAAGACTAAGCTCATAATTGCCTTCCTTAAATAAACCAAGGAGAGGTTATAACATCTTGTCAAGTTCCTCTAAGATAATATCCTGGGAGAAGTTTAAAACAACACCTCCCTCACTACCTCCGAGAAAAATATTAACAGAACAAATCAGTTGGGCAAAACATGAAGAATTCAATTAGAATATTTTATTTAAAAATATTTTGACTGTGTAGGAGGATTTTCAGTGGAAAAGCAGGGTTTACCAAGTTAAAGAGCACTTTGTTAGTTAAACTAGAGAGAGAGAAACTTAAACATGTGCCAATAAAAACAAGTCACTGGCCATTGGATAGAAAAAAAGATGTATCCTTAAGATTAAGGTCTTAAAGTCCTGGTTCTAGGTGGTTGGATTTGAACAAATAGTCTCCAATCTTCTTGCTAAATTGTCTCCAATCTTTCTTCTTTTAGCAAGAATGAATTTTGCTGTTTTCCTGAGGCATTTCTTACAAACTGGGGAATTTCCTAATAGGTATCCTTTAAAGCTTCAAAAGGCAGTGAAAATATTGCCATAGAATAAAATTGGTAAATTTAATGTTTTATTTTAAAGTGGATGATGATGTTGAAGTTTCAGTGTAACCATGTGAGTTTTTAAAAGCTTGATAAACCATATATTTAAGTTCATAAAAGGTACTTGAAATTCTACCCAAACCTAAATATTTACAGCTTAATGAAAATGCATGGTAAACTGGATTTCAAAATCTATTAAAATGAAGTACACTAGCATTGGTAAATCTGGTATGTATAAATTTGATTTTTAAAAACAAAAAGTTGTGACTTGAACTTTCTAGATAAAATAAACATGGAATGTCTTATTTTTGTGATAATTATTGATGATTAAAATAACATTTTAATATACTCTGATTACTTAAAACATCCTCAGTGGGATTTTGGAGAATTTACACACCATGGTAATGAAGTAATAGATTGTATTATTCAAACATCTCTTAGAAATTGAGACTTGTCACTAAGATTGTCTGTATGTACAAAATGACAATACTACAAACAATTGTATAAAATGAAGTACAAGTTTTACTTCTAAGTCAGAAAAGAATTTTATACAAAACCAAAAAACCTGTGTCTATGTGTTTTTCTCAGATAATAATATAGGCTATCAAAATAATAGATGAATTTAAATAAATGAATGAATTTAAATAAATAAATTTAAATAAATAAATGAATTTAACCTCTTATTTACACAATAAAAGTAAGATTTAAATTTATACTGTATAAAGTATTATGATTAGGAGAATTAAATGTGCTAATATATAATATAAATCTTGTTATTACTGCCACAACACTGAATAATATATTACATTCAGTAGGGATTATACAAAAGGAAGAAAAGCTTAAAAAGGAGAAAAAAGAGAAAGCCAACTTAAAAAGCTTTAACTCAAAGTAGAATTTGATTAAATAAAAATCTAATTGAAAACATGACATTTGTAATGTCATACATTACTGAATATTAAATAGTAATGTATAGAAATCATTTGTCTAATTGTAGCATAGATATAACTTCATCTAATTAGAACTTATATATGTAAATATTTATACCTCAGTAACAGGTCATAATGTAGATAAACCAAATGAACCTGTTATACAGAACTTTAGAAATTAACATGTTGAAATTCCCTCATTGTCTCACAATAGACTAGAAGGTAGGCCCTTTTTACCTCCAGTTGCTGCTTATGATCACCAAGAAAGACCATTTCTCTTGGATTCTCTGTGTTCGATTTCTCTTGGATTCTCTGTGTTCGATTTCTCTTGGATTCTCTGTCTTCAATTTCTCTTGGATTCTCTGTCTTCGATTTCTCTTGGATTCTCTGCTAAGTTAGGACTTAGCACTGTCAGGTACTGTAACAACAATGCTGTTAAATGGAAAGAAAACAAAAATGATTGACTAAATGGTCTGTCAGATAAGTAATCATAGAGTCACACAAACTGATGGTTAATGAGACATGTTAGAAAAAATAAATTAGCTGTATACATACATGGTCAGGTACATCAAAGAACCAAAAAAACGCAGTTAGAATACTGAACTTTATTCAATGGTATCATTACTCACAGCAATACTGAACTGTTGTCTTCTATTTCCTTCTCACATAAAGCAAATAAGTAACTATGTTTTCATTAGAAACCAAGTTATCTAGTATGAAAGAAGGTAGAAAAAATAATGGCTAATGGCTATTATTTAATTAAAATACATTCATAACAATCAAGGGGTAAATTAACATAAAGTATTTTAAAAGGAGATTAGTATAAGAAAAACAGGATTATTTGAGCCCTCTTATTCAACTAGTATTTCTGACATATTTGTTTTACTAATTAGATATATAGAAATTAGTTAACACTATAAACAAAAGTTGGGATAATGTCTCTGCTTCAAGAAAGGATATCAGTTTAATAATCAACATTTATTGTAATAGTAAGTCAAATAAAATCATGCAATACGTCTGAAAATCAACTGACTGTCATTTTAATTTTCTTTAAGTGTTCCATGAGCCAAAGAATATGAAAGGATGCAAAAACTCATTAAGCCTAAAAGATTTTAAATTAAATCTATATAGCTAAGGAATCTATTAAGTTTTAAAGTCTTCAGAATTAGTAGAAGGACATTTATGTAACAATTTTTCCAGAAGAGTGGGAGCAGAAATTTCCATAAATAGACAGATGATTAAGAAATGAGTGTAACTTAGATCCAAAGACATATGCAAAATGATTGTCTACTTCCTGAAGTAATGGAATCATTCACATGATCACTGAAACTTACGGTTTAAAGTGACCGATCCAGTTCCTACATGTAACCTAAATGTCTTACAGTAAGTACCTTCAATTCCCTGGGATGGTAATAAATTTCTTCCTTAATGGATAAGCATTTTTTAAACATGAGAGGATTTAGGGCTAAGCAGAGAAATGTTTATGAGAATCAATGCCATAGTATTACTAATTTTGTGTTAAGAATAAAGTTTTGTATATTTGCTGATTTTTATGCTTGTATTGCTTATAGAATTTTGTCTTTTTAGAAAGTGTCATAACTTTAATTTGAAAGTTACATTTAGGTAATTAAACATACATTTCATATGAAATGAATGGAAAAATCAGACTTGCAAAATGAATGTAAAAGTTATCATCTTGTGGAAGATTTAGACCACAGAGGAAATTATTACCCTGTATAGTCCACAACAAATTGAAGACCAGGATGAAATCTCTGGAGATTGTAGGAATATGTACATGAACTACTCGTAGAAGCTGTGGTAAAGACGTGAAGAACTGTTCTTATCCCTCCTGTAGTTTTGAATTATTTTGCATGTCTTCTCAGTGGTTGCTGCATTAACAATTATTTTTGGAAAGCACTTTTTAAATACAATAATATGTTATTTTATGAGGCTATAACCACAAAGGGAAGAAAATTAAGAAGAAATCAATATCTCCCTAATAAGATGGCAATATATGTTGATAGAAAAAATTCCATTTGGCCAAATATTGTAAGCTTTTCCTAATGCATTTCATCAGCACTCTTTTTAGATTATCTTGGGTATCAGAAGGGGATAAAGAGAGATTTAGGTTGCAGAAAGGAACTGGAATGTGATCCCAGCCTTCAGTATGTGAGAATTCTCACCCTTTTCTGTGATGAATTGTGGCATATTATAAAGGACTTTATAAAGGTATTTTAAAGCAAAATCTCTGCTTTTAATTTCCACCACAAGAGATTTGTTGGTTCTTTTAAGGCATGATTTTAACATAAAATAATAGAATTATAATTTTTGAATGCATTAAGAAGTGGCATATTATTTTTGCAATGTAATATGTATTCTGCTGGCACATCTGAAATGGAGACGGGATATCCTTGTGGATTTGGAGAGGTGGCTCATGGTGGTGCCCAGAAAAGGAATTGTTATGGACTGAATGTTTGTGTCCTCCCAGAATTCATATATTGAAGTCTTGGTGTATATTTGGAGATATACCCTTTGCGAGGTAGAGTTAATTTACTTTGGAGATTAAATGAATAAAACATTCATTCAATAACCAGCAAAATGTATTTGTATAAAGCTGACAAAATGTGTGACCAGTAATAGATAATCAAATTTCATCCTTTAAAATGTAATTTGATTACATGTAGAATTTAATGGAATTGCTTTCCTTGTGAAGTATCTTACACGTCTAAATAAGAAGAAAATGCACTAGCCAGATTTGATAAAGCATTAGTTTGATATGTTAATGTTTCATTTATGTTTCTATGATCATTTAGATTTTCCCTAAAGTGACTGTATACACAGGTTCACAGTGCAATATGAATTCCTTCTGAAAAATCAACTTTTATGTTTTGTTCAAAACTGTATTTTCTTCCATTTAAAAGTGTAATATCCTACTTTTGTTATAGTGTATCATTTTATATGCTTTCTATTTTATATTTGTTGAGGCAGGAAAGTTCACTTCTTATTGTAAGTTTCATTCTGAATTTTTCTGATTTATTTTCTGTTGATCCCCTTAGCAACTGATCACCTCCTTGATAGCAGAAAAGACAAGGTCATTTCTCCTAAGCATCACCTAGAAGGACTATCCATATAGCATTTTTAGTTTTCGAGCCAGGTCACATCCTAAGGCACAAAGCAGATAGATAATCTAGATTAGAGATTATCTTCCATTGAAGAAGAAGTCCACTTCTGCCACATCAGAGTCCACACAGTTGAAAGAACTACCAAATATACTTTTCTGGAAAGGAGTCATTCATGTGAAAATTTCATTAAAAGAGGCTGATGAATGACTGACCTGCAGAGCATCATAAACTTTTTCAGAACACATGTATACACTCACACAAGCACATACCATTACTACTATACACAGAAAAATATAGTCTGCAAGTCTAGAGGAATAATAATTCCATTGTCCACTCCACTGAGCAGCTCACATGAGAGAATTCAGTGACCACTGAGTATCTGATCTGTAACAAGCATTGTTATGGAGCCAAGTACAGACAGGATACCTGCTGTCCAAAACTTAACATTCTAATGGCATGCAGGCAATAATCACTCAAATGAATAAATGATTGAGGCAACTTTAAGTATCAAAAAGGACCACATAGAAAGTAAAAATAATGTAACATGATGCAGACCTACTGGTATTAAGGAGCATACCAATCATGTTAAAATTTTCAGGAAAGAGATCTAGGAAATTGACAACAGGCTTTGCATCTGACTGAGAAACAGGCAGACATGCAAAGTTCAGGAAAATGTTGTTCTAAGTAGAAGGAACAGCAAGAATCAGAGAAATGAGATGAAAACCAGCTACTTGTGCATAGAGACCAGGAAAAGAATGAAACATTTCAACCAGACAAAGAAAAGAGTATCATGAAGAGGGATAAAGTGAAGAGATAGGTAGGGGGGAATAATATATGCTATTCTAGATGATGGTCAGATTTGATTTTTATTCTAAGGTTAATGACAAGCTTGGATTTTAAAGCAGAAGTGATATATGACCCAATAATACTTTTAAAATATTATGCAGAGCTATAGAAAGAAAGAGAAAAAATAGTAATAAAGAAATTATTTAGGGACTGCTATTGTAATCTAGGCAAGAAAATGTGTGACCTTGGATCAAGGGCATAGGAAGATGGATGGTGATGAAATATTGATTTTTATGTATTATTTTAGAAATTGTGCTAATGAAACATACTGAAGAATTAGATATAGAGTTGAAGGGAAAGAATCGAGTGTATCTCCTATATTTGGCCTGGGGTGATTTGTGCATAGAGGTGCCATTTAACTAGATGGGGATAGACTGTAGGAGATAACTCAACTGCTTTGTTTTGGTCATATTTAATTGAGATTGATGACTGGATCTCCATACAGAAAATGCCAAACAGGAAGTGGAATATGTGAATTTCAGTCAGTTCAGTCACTCAGTCGTGTCCGACTCTTTGCAACCCCATGAATCGCAGCACCCCAGGCCTCCCTGTCCATCACCAACTCCCGGAGTTCACTCAGACTCACGTCCATCAAGTCAGTGATGCCATCCAGCCATCTCATCCTCTGTTGTCCTCTTCTCCTCCTGCCCCCAATCCCTCCCAGCATCAGAGTCTTTTCCAATGAGTCAACTCTGCGCATGAGGTGGCCAAAGTACTGGAGTTTCAGCTTTAGCATCATTCCTTCCAAAGAAATCCCAGGGCTGATCTCCTTCAGAATGGACTGCTTGGATCTCCTTGCAGTCCAAGGGTCTCTCAAGAGTCTTCTCCAATACCACAGTTCAAAAGCATCAATTCTTCTGCACTCAGCTTTCTTCACAGTCCAACTCTCACATCCATACATGACCACTGGAAAAACCATAGCCTTGACTAGACGGACTATGTGAATCTAGAGCTCAGTATATAAATCCAGGCTAAAAGTACAAGCTCATCAGCACACAAATACTATCTCAGGCCATATTGGTCTATAGTGAAATCACCTAAAGATACAATGTGAATAGAGAAGAAAAAGAAAAAGTGTTCCATCAACACTTTGCTTAGTATATATATAAGGGAGTTTTCTCTGGAGCCTGGTGTGAAATACATTCATCTGGTATATCTCTATTGCTTCATTACATTTCTACTTTTCTGAGCCTCTGACTCCCAGCCAAGTATGTTTAACATCTGGGCTTCATTCAAGAAGGCATTTCAGGAGACTGTTCGGACCAGCTCAGATATCTTTCTAGGACTTAAGTCCCAAGTTGTTGAAGAACACTTCTACGTCAGCCTTACATTTTTATTCTCACCCTTCTATTACTACACCCTCAAAACCCACCCCTCAGTATGTTCCTTTTATCCTTCCAATACATGTTAGCCAGAATCTACAATTAATATAGTGAATGAAGTATTTCCTTCTTAAACAAGTTTGTGATTTTGTTTGTTTCTATCAGGGCTGTTCTGAGACCTGACTCTAGACACTGATTTAGAGGCAATGAAGGGTAGACAATGAGTTGATATGCCAATATTCCTTGTGATCAACTTCATTAAAATCAGAGAATGGAAAAATTTAAATCATGATGAGATACAACCCACTGGCAAAAATTTAAAAACCTAAGAAAACCAAGTACTTTGCAAAGATGTAGAGGAAAGAGATCTTACTTTAACTGATAGAGTGAGAATGATAAAAAGATTTTGGAAAACTGGCCTTACCTAGTAAATTTAGACATGTATAAACATGATGCCTTAGTATTTGCATTCCTAGGCATATAGCTTAAGTGAAAAGCATGTGTTCATGTTCCAAGATACTTGAACAATAATGTTTATAGCATTCATAACAGCCCAAAAGGAATCAAAATAAATGTGTATATTTGGTAAATAAATAAATATATTAGTTTAATGAAATGAGAAATGCAAAGTAGGTAAGATATCTTCATAAAAAGAATAACCACATCTATTTATATAGATGTCAAAAACAACAAAACTAAACTGTCTTGTAAGGGATACAGTCATAGGTAGTAAATTATGAAGAAAAAACAAAGAATGATAACTATAAAATTTATCAGAAATTTCCCAAGAAAGTAGAATTTTATTAGCAAAAGAGGCACAGTGCGAGGAATGGGGCCTCTGGAATTTTGACTGCCCTATTTGGTAAGGGCTTCTTGTTGTTCAGTTGTTAAGTTGTGTCCATCTCTTTGCAACCCCATGGACTGCAGCATGCCAGGCTCCTCTGTCCTTCATCTCCTAGAGCTCGCTCAAATTCATATCCATCAAGTCTGCGGTAAGGGCTAGGACTCCTCAATTAGATGGAATTTTTAAAACATTAACCAAACCCCAAACCTTATCAGATGTTGCCTCCTGCAGTACAGAGAGAGATATAGCTTTTCCATATTGTAAACACACTTTATTATTTCAGTAAAATTCAAATACATTAATTATTGAGATTATTACCACTAAGACATCTTTAAGACGCTTAATAACCACAATTACTGTATCCATTGACCATCCATCTCAGGTGACCCAAGACTATCCAGTTTTAGCCCTGAAAGTTATGGTGTCAGAAAACTCCCCACTCCTAAACAAACTGAGAATTTAAAAATGCATTTAAATTACATTTCTTATAGCTATCCAGGATTACTAGGTACTTAGTAAAACTCTCTTCAGGGAAAGCATACCAGATCTGGGGAAGATAAGTTGAATGCCGTAGATGTTCTCGTATTAACTGGAACAAAAGGATTATAAAAATAAAAGCCCTCAGAAATTTAGCTGATCTTATGAATGAATGCATCAGGGTTCTGCTCACTCACTTTTTACTAATCACTTGAACTAACAGTCAAGTAAGTATGTTTTGTCTTTGCAATGGGACAATAAAGTATCATAAATGGAGCTAATTAGAATGACTGAAAACTTGCAAGCTCAGAGATATATCAACTCTGCCAGGATACAAAGAACAGCTGAGTATCTTGATGGTAATTTTTAGGTATAGCTTGAATGTTATTACTTGTGGGTTAATCACTGTCAGGAGTGTTTACAAAAACCCAAAAACCACAAAAAGAAACTAGGGATTAATAGCACTATTATAAGACATCAAAACTTCTACCAAAATAGAAGAAATAAATTTAAATACATGTAACAAAAACAAAAAATAGAAATTCCAGTGATCAGGTTAATATATTTGAGGGATATGTAAAGAGTTTCAGATTTGTGATTTCTGAATATACTAATATTCAAATAACATATATTTTAATTAAAACTAATGATGTAATGTTTTAAAATAATGTATAGAACCTGTAACCTAGATTGTAAAATTAAGTAATTTAGCTTTTAAAGTGAATGAAAATTCACCTAGTGAAACATATATTCCTTTGTATTAACAGCGATACCTTCTTTTCTTATTCTGCTTTTCAATATTGTGAAGAATCCTAACCAGAAAGCATGTACTTTTATTGAACAATCATACATTTTTAATCATAATATTTTGTTATTGATTTAGGATATGATCTGAAGAGTGAGATAATTTTATGAGGCCCAGTTCAAATATCACACCAACCATTAAATCTTTTATCTACTGCCTAGGTCTACCAACCAATGGACCAACCCACTTTTGTACTTCTGTATTCCACCCACTCTGGCCTTTTTGAGGACTTTATATCTAAAATTACTATTTTGTATTTCTTCTGTCTCATCTCTTGTATCATCAGCAGTCTTTGCTTCTTCATTTTTACTAGGTAATTATCAACAGTACTTGACATTTTAGGTGATCTCCTATTACAATAATTATTCAAATGAGTAATAGTAATAATAATAGCAAAAATGAATAATAAAACAACTAACTAAATGAATAAATAAATAATAAAATTCCCCAAATCTATAAAAGATTGTGAATTGGTAGACTGGCATGATGGGAAAATGAACTCATTCCTCAAATTATTATGGTTTCCTTTTAAAGATTTAAGATTATTTTAAGATTGTTTTTATTAAGTAGATTTGGTCAAGCTCTTTGGGCCATTTTCTGTTAACCTGTATTGAAGGCAAATTAATAATGCCTGTTAATCCCCTGGATAAGCCTTCTTTTGTTTAAGAAGGCTTGTTCACTAGCATTCCACTACAAAAAGGAAGAAAATGTGTCTTTTATTTCCCCAACATAGAAAGAAACTTGTAATTGGATTTCAACTTACACCCAAATTCTGCCCTACAAAATGTAATTAAATAGAATTAACACTCTCTCACATCCTGGCATGTTAACCTCAGTAGACTACAGTAGAAATTTGTCATCTGCTCTCAGCCATTAAATAAGAATTCTGGCTCTGTGCCACAGGGACTATGCTAGCGGACATCCGGTGAACAAAGTGCAGGTGATACTTGAATTCTGTCATCAGTGCATCCAGAGGAAATTAAGGAGAACATGAAAATTTTTGGCTGGTCTTTTCTTGGAGTGATTAAGGTTTTTTTTTGTTTTTTGTTTTTTTTAATCATAATGTGACTATAAGAAAAAAATCTCTATCCAATTCTATTCCATTCTATTGATTAAATTATATTGACATTTCTTCACATAAATTGCAATTGTTGTGTGTATGTGTGCTCAGTCACAACTGACTGTTTGCAACCCCCATGGACTGCAGCCTACCAGACTCCTCTGTCCATGGGATTTCCCAGGCAAGGATACTGGAGTGGGTTGCCATTTCCTTCTCCAGGGTATCTTCCTGACCCAAGGATCAAACCCATGTCTCTTGCATCTCCTGCATTGGCAGGTGGATTCTTTACCACCCGTGCCACCTGAGAAGCCCTAGGCAAGCTGCAAGGATGGTTATTGTTGTGGGGTGTGGGGTAGAATAGTTGTAAAGGTGCGTCTTTCCTTAAAAATCTCTCTGATCTGAAGGAAAAAAAGTTTCAAAAAGTTCAAGACTGTTTGCATTTGCCAAACAAAACAAAGTGAGTGATAAGGGAAGAAATAATGACTTTATTAAGGAATTTTCTATATATTTAAACCCCCCATAATTTTTTAAAATGTCTTATAGAATATAATACACACACACAAAAAAAAAAACAGGAAAATGTCTGTCTTACAGCCCTGGATATCTGAATCATACTCAGTTCAGTTCAGTCACTCAGTTGTGTCTGATTCTTTGCAACCCCATGAACTGCAGCACTTCAGGCTTCCCTGTCCATCACCAACTGCCGGAGTCTACCCAAACCCATGTCCGTTGAGTCGGTGATGCCATCCAACCATCACATCCTCTGTCATCCCCTTCTCCTCCTGCCCTCAACCTTTCCCAGCATCAGGGTCTTTTCAAATGAGTCAGCTCTTCGCATCAGGTGGCCAAAGTATTGGAGTTTCAGCTTCAACATCAGTCCTTTCAGTGAACACCCAGGACTGATTTCCTTTAGGATGGACTGGTTGGATCTCCTTGCAGTCCGAGGGACTCTCAAGAGTCTTCTCCAACACCACAGGTCAAAGCATCAATTCTTCTGCACTCAGCTTTCTTTATAGTCCAACTGTCACATCCATACATGACTACTGGAAAAACCATAGCCTTGACTAGATGGACATATTAGTGTTCATTGAAATATATGAGGAGATTATAAACAGCCTATCCTTAAATTGTTGGATTTATGAATAAATGACCTTAAAAGTCTGACTTTTGAAACTCAAATTATTATAGTACAAACATGGAAGCTACTCTTCAGGGCATTCAGGCATTTTTCCATGTCTTGAATATGCCTTTTACATGTGGTGTAATGTTAAGTTTACTTAAATTTAGTATGAGAGAATAAAACTCATGAAATACTGTTTGGAACAAATGAAAAGTACAAATAAAAATCACTCAGTCATGTCCAACTCTTTTCAACCCCATGGACTGTAGGCTGCCAGGCTCCTCTGTCCATTGAATTCTCAAGGCAAGAATACTGGAGTGGGTAGCCGTTCCCTTCTGCAGGGGATCTTCCCAACCCAGGGATCGAGCCCAGGTTTCCCACATTGCAGGTGGAGTCTTTATCATCTGAGCCATCAAAAATGTCTATAAAGTGTTTAGTCATACACTTGGCAAATATTATTACTGATGCTGAAAGCTCAGCTTCACTATACGCTGGTGCCAAACCAAATCTCAGAGACAGAGTTTTGGGTGAAGTAGAAAAGGATAGCTTTATTGCTTTGCCAAGCAAAGGAGGAGACAGTGGGGTCATGCCCTCACCAGCAAGTGTCCCAGCTTGGGAAAGATAATGACAAGTTTTATAGTAAAAGACGGCATGATCAACTCGTGGACATTCTTCTGATGGATTGGTGGTGAGGTCAGTAGCAGTCGATGTCATCAGCATCAATTAACCTTCAAATTTCACTGGACTGGGGTCTGCATGCTCATGAGAGCATAGCATAACTTCTCCCATTTGGAGGGATTTTCAGTATCTGCAAAATAGCTCAAAGATATTGTTGTGTGTATCGTTTGATAGGACTTGCCGGGTGGCTCAGTGGTAAAGTATCTGCCTGCCAATTTAGAAACCGCAAGTTTGATTCCTGATTCAAGGAGATCCTCTAGAAGAGGAAATGGCAACCTACTCCTTTAGTCTTTCCTGGATAATCCCATGGACAGAGAAGCCTGCTGGATACAAGTCCATTGGGTTACAAAGAGTTTGGTATGACTGAGCATGCACACATGTACATATCCTTTGGTGGGGAAATAGGACTTTGTCCCAAGGCTGCTCTTGACTGTTTGTTTCTCCCTGGTCTTTCATCCCCTCTCTTTCTAAATTAACAACTATTTGAAACTGCCCACTGGAACTCAGGGAAGGTCATAGAAGCTGAATGAAAGCTGTTTCCTATAATCAAATAAATGAGGTACACAGAAAGACCTGTGCCTAGGAGCCCCACAGGGCCCTGAACAGTATGATTATTAATAATTATGCCATTGATACTTGCAAGAAGCTTTGGTGACTCTGATGGTAAAGAGTCTGCCTGCAATGCGGGAGACCTGGGTTCAATCCCTGGGTCAGGACGATCCCATGGAGAAGGAAATGTTAACCCACTTCAATACTCTTGCCAGGAAAATCCCATGGACAGAAATGCCTGGCAGGTCCATGGTGTTGCTAAGAGTCAGACATGACTGAGCAACCAACCAACAAGAACTAAGAATAAGATTAGCACTACTGTGTAGTGTAACAGTAAAAAGACTCAGTTTATGGTTTGTTTTTTCCTTTGAAGTAGGAAAGAGAACTAAAGTTTTCTATACTATTTGACTTTTTTTTCCATTGAGTAAAATCAGCTGATAGTACGAAAACAGAAAATAATAGCCTTCAGAGAATGAAGTGTTCTGTTCAATATGATGAGGATAATTATTTCAAAATATTTAACTATTCTTATGTTTCATTATTTTGACTGCTACATGAAAATGAAAGTATTTTAAAATTTTGATACAAATTAAAACTTTCTATTTCTACTTATTGATCACACAGAAGAACATCAAGGTGAAAACAATAATACAGCATTTAAAGTTTAAATCTTAATTATAAAACAGGGCAATGGGCATTTAAGTTGTACTTATTAAGTGGTTCTATTAAATGAATTATCCTAATGTGGCCCCTAAATTAGCTCTAAATTTACATAATAAGCAATGATTATAAATATGAAGGGTCCTATCTACTGCTTCATTACTGAAACCTCCTTTGCATACCCAGGTTAGGAAAGCATATTCAAAATATAATAATCATACAAATTGTCTCCTTGGCAAGCTAATCTCTTCTGATAAAGTACAAAAGTACAGATACAAATCTGCTTTTAGGACAAATAATTACTACCTTTATGACTTTATTTTAACATTAAGCTTTTCTTCTAAAGAGTTCAGAAAATGCCTAAGGACAGAATCCAGCATCATAATTAAATTTAATCCAACAACCCCCATGCAAAGCCCACATTTTCATAATAAAGTAGAACCCCAGGAAATAACTCTCTGCTGTACATTCTGGTTTTATTAGCATAATTAAAGAAATCCAGACTAATAAATGGCTAATCAACTTGCACTGAATTGTAACAAGAAACAGTAAAGATTAAAAAAAAAAAAAAAGAAGTGTGTAGGTTCTATATGCATTCCTTATGCTGAGTCCTGTTCACAAAGGAAAAGGGAGGGAAAGAGAGAGAAAAACAGAGAGAGAGAAAACCCCCTCTGTTCTTTTGCAGTAAAGTCGAATAAGTCAGACGGAGGAAAATACCATGATTTCCCTTATAACTGTAATCTTAAAAAACAAAGGAACAAACTCATAGGAACAGAGAGCAGATTGGTGGTCACCAGAGGCAAGGGGTAGGGTGGACAAAATGGTTGAAGGAGGTCGAAGGAACAAATTTCAGTTATAAAATAAATGTATTGGGGAGGTACTATAGTTAATAATAGTACTGCATTGCCTATTTGAAAGCTACTAAGAAGATAGATCCAGTGGTCACGTATGAATGTGAGAGTTGGATTGTGAAGAAAGCTGAGTGCTGAATAAATTGATGCTTTTGAACTGTGGTGTTGGAGAAGACTCTTGAGAGTCCCTTGGACTGCAAGGAGATCCAACCAGTCCATTCTGAAGGAGATCAGCCCTGGGATTGCTTTGGAAGGAATGATGCTAAAGCTGAAACTCCAGTACTTTGGCCACCTCATGCGAAGAGTTGACTCATTGGAAAAGACCCTGATGCTGCTAAGATTGGGAGCAGGAGGAAAAGGGGATGACAGAGGATGAGCTGGCTGGATGGCATCACCAACTCAATGCACATGAGTTTGGGTGAACTCCAGGAGTTGGTGATGGACAGGGAGGCCTGGCGTGCTGCGATTCATGGGGTCACAAAGAGTCAGACACGACTGAGCGACTGAACTGAACCGAACTGAAGATGATAGATCTTAAAAGTTCTCATCACAAGAAAAAAAAATTAACTAAAATTAGAGATAGATGTTAACTCCACTTATCATGGTAATCATTTCACAATACATACAAATGCTGAATCATTATGTTGTACACCTAAAACTAACATAATGTTCTATGTCAATTATATCTCAATAAAATATAGAAAAAATTGAAGGTATGAAGAATGATAAGTAAACCCTAAAGAAGGGAGAAAGAGTTGTTTGGTAACTTTCATGACATTTCCTAAGACTAAATTAAGATTGGGTTTGTAATTCAACTTAAAGTCAGGAAAGAGATGGGTGTTCTACATCATAATAAGGTTAAATATTATACTGGAGCTATGGTGGAATGAGACTTTCATGTAGACCCCACAATAGCTGTTTGTCAGAAAACAGATTCTTGCAATTTCCATGTGTCTGATTTTATTTTTTATAAGATATAGTAGGCTATGGAGAAAGAAAGCAAAAACAATAAGGAAATGAGGGACTAAAGGGAATGAGGAGGGCAAAATGGACCATCCAGAGCAAGTATTGTTCTTCCTTCACCAACAAAGCAAATGGGTGAAACACCACAGTGCTTGACAAGCAGTCTTTCTTGATAGGGACTAAAAGGATGGAAAAAATATATATATATATATACACACATACTGTTAAACAATGTAGACTGTCACCTAAAAAGTTTAATCATGAGTTTAGATAGTTGCAAAGTATGTAATTCCCTACATATCATAGTATTTCCATTTAAAAATTGCAGTTAGCTTTTACATGTCTGCAATGTAATAAAATGACAGTGATAATTTAATAATAATAATCACCATCCATTTAAAAATACGTGAACAAGCACTTCTTTAACGGGTGGAAATTTTATGTCTCTTTTTTGTTTAAAACCTCTACTACCACTCAGTTTCCCCTGCAGAAATGTATGGCAGCATCTTTGACTAACCATTGCATCATACATCCTAAAATTAATAACCCTTCATATATACTCCATATCACCCTTGAAATGCAGTTTTTATTTCTATGATTGGAAGTCTCCAGTTTTAAAGAAAATTTCCAGATGGAGTTTTCATATCAACTATTAATTCTAATTATTATTTATTAATAATAATATAATTTAATAGCTATAAATTTTGCTAATTACTGATTATTGAAAATGTTTTCCTTAATGACAGGGAGTCAAGTATATAATAAATTTTATAGCAATATGTGTTTTTAAATGCCAGTGCTAAGAAAACTTGTTTATCTGAATGAGAATGGAAGGCATTTCATAATTTCATTCAATGATTTAAATTATTTTATAGGTTAGAAATCAGTGATCAATCATTAGAAGTTAATTTTTTGATTTATTGTGTGATAATTTAATTTGCCACTACTTTCAATTTTATTAAAGAAAGTAAAAAGTTTTCCTTCCCATTTATTATACTCAATCACATTTTTTGTTTCCTGGAAGTATATTATACCTATTCCCCTTAGAAGAAAGACCAAGAGATCTGAACTTCTTTTATAGAGTGAGAATTATAATTGGGAAGGGGGGTAGTGGGAGAAGGAATCAATGAGAAAGAGTTCATGTGGACCCTCTGGGAAATCATGTGTAATCAGGTGTAGGTGTATCCCAAGGTCAAAATCAATGGGAGAAATGGTAGATTTAGCTTATCTCCCACAATGTAGGGCTTCACTTGTGGCACAGACATTAAAGCATCTGCCTGCAATGTGGGAGACCTGGGTTCAATCCCTGGGTTGGGAAGATCCCCTGGAGAAGTAAATGGCAACCCACTCCAGTACTCTTGCCTGGAAAATTCCATGGATGATGGAGCCTGGTAGGCTACAGTCCATGGGATCACAGAGTCAGACACAACTGAGCAACTTCACTTGTTCACTGGTCCCACAATGTAACTGTGAAGATTATCAAGATCCAAGCAGTGGAGGGAATGAGAAAGAGACAGGTATTTCAGTAGGGTTACTTTAAACCAGAGAACCAAATAAAGTTACTCAACTAATGTAAGAAAGTTTTCTTGAGGAGACACACTGCTGCCTGAGAGCATGTCTTATTTTCACATCCCTAAATTTGGACAGGAAGATTCTTTGTTCATAGGGTTAACTGGAATGAATCAGCTTATTTTCGCGTTTCAGTGATGAGTTCTCTTGTGATTTCCAGGAACATAATCCTCACTGATAGTAAAGGAATGTCATAGTCCTTTGTATATTTGTGATTTTCATTTCACACTGAGATGGCCAATAAATCCTGGCACTTGCTGAATTTGTATGAATAATACCATTACAAATATTTTACCAATAAATTGATGCACAGATATTTTTACTTAAGCAAGATTACTTTTAAGAAAATTTAATGTTTATGGTTGCTTAAATCTGGATATAAATTCGAACCAAAGAAGGTATTATGTCTTTTTAGCAGTAGTCCTTTACTCCAAGCTAAAATGAATTTAATGGCCTGTTGACCTACAGACCAATGCTTTGCCAACATAGGTCCATCTAAGTAAAAGCTATGGTTTTTCCAGTTGTTGTGTATGGGTGTGAGAGTTGGACTATAAAGAAAGCTGAGCACCGAAGAATTGATGCTTTTGGACTGTGGTGTTGGAGAAGACTCTTGAGAGTCCCTTGGACTGCAAGGAGATCAAACCAGTCCATCCTAAAGGAAATCAGTCCTGAATATTCACTGGAAGGACTGATGCTGAAGTTGAAACTCCAATACTTTGGCCACCTGATGCAAAGAGCTGATCATTGGAAAAGACCCTGATGCTGGGAAAGATTTAGGCCAGAGGAGAAGGGGACGACAGAGGATGAGATGGTTGGATGGCATCACCGACTCAATGGACATGAGTTTGAGTAAACTCTGGGAGTTGGAGGCCTGGCGTGCTGCAGTCCATGGGGTCACAAAGAGTCAGATGACTGAGCGACTGAACTGAACTGACCTACAAATGTTCATGTGAGTCTTTAAGGAATTTACCAACTCCAAGGTACAGTTGAATATTTCAGTGTGATGATAGTCAAAGAGCTATGAATAGATCATTGAGAACTTTGAAAATTAGTTTGATTAAAAAGAGGAAAATATATGCAAAATCTCAAATTCATTACTAATCATTAGAGTTTTGAGTTGTTTTGTAGTAACAGTTTATGACCTTATATAAATTCCTCTTTTAAAGAGTGGTATTCATTTGATGTGGTTAAATAGACCAGGAATGTAATGTGTCCTCATAACACAGGGCGATGTTATCTATCTGAGGTGGAAAGGAATCCAGACTTTGGCTAATTATCACCTGTGGAGCCACAAGTAAAAGGTACTGGAGTTACTTTTTCAGACAGTATTATCACTATTTCATAATACCTCAATTAAAATAATTAGAAAGGAGCATCCTGAGACAAGAGTAATATTTTAGCAATAATACATTAGCAAATATCTTTCATTTAGGAAATAACCAGTTACTAATGATTTCAGTTTTATATATTATGACATTATTTTCAATGTTGCTAAATTTGTAACCTTCTTTTAAAATATTGCTGTAGGTTTTGATAGAGAATATAACAAATTCAAATATTATATATAAAAAGTAATCAGAGAATGACAGTCCTGAACAATGTAATTGCTAATAAGTGTGATTTAAAATGTAATTTCCTTATGACAACACACTTAATATGTTCTTTAGAGTTCTAGGAAGAGAATAAAAACTTTGTATTTTTTAATGATTTTAAGACTTCATGGTAATAATAATTTTATATGAAACCAGCCAAACCTTAATCAATACATGAAGAATAATAGCAAACTGAAATAATTCTTTATTGGACTTCCAGAGTATAGTACCAAAATTTTATATTCATTTTCATTAATTAGGCATAAGCTATAAAACAATGTAAGAAAAAATGATTAATCAGAAACTGAAGTTGTGTGTTAATTATGATCCATTGAAATATTTTATATCTCAGCATAAGCTTTTTATATTATCTTCAGCTTGCAAAGCTAATGTTAATTACTGTATGGATTAATAGCTGTCAAGTGTGTCCTACTTTCAGTATAAATGAATATAAATTAGCTTCATATTTTGGCAATAAATAGAGTACACCACTTCTGGAATTCTTTTAACTCATATGCACATAACCTCATAAAATTGAGAGTAGCAGTTTTATATTTCTCTGAAAAGAAAATTGTTCTCAATTCTAAAACAAGAAGAAATAACCTTGATTCTGTTTATCTCTCTAATTGAAATTGCTGTATGAACAGACAGCAGCGTATCAACCCACCTACGGGAGCAAACCGTGGAGAATGAAGTAAGCCTAAGGCAATGACCCTGAGCTGCCAGCATCAAAAACCATTGTTGTAATTTTCCCCTAAGACACTGTTTTGCTTGTTAAAAATGAGTTGGCATTACAAAAGTTAATTTTTTCCCACTAGTTATGCAAGGTTTAAAAACTAAGTTTACTTAAGACAAAACCACATGGACCTGAAAATTTTTAAACTGTACATGTTTTATTATGAGTAAAGGTTAAGCTTCTCTCTTTTTTTCCTTAATACATTGAAAGTATTTCATGGATCCTCCAGTACTAAGTTTATTCTCTAGAAATTAAATAGCCTATAGTTTCATTCCTACAGATTATGGTTCTCACTTTACACAATTAGATTCTTGCAACAACAATCTGAGAATTCATTTCCTTGATTCCAGCGTCTCTTTACTCTCCTCTATCCTGTGATCCATGGCCAAAGGAGTATCTCCTAATTTTTAAAAAATCATTATTTTATGCAATGTCCTTCTTTTTCCTACCTTTTAAATAGTACTCGTGAACAAACAAATATAACCTAGAAAACCAGAAAGAGATAGTTAATCCTGAATAATGGAATTACCATCAGCCATGGTTATATTCCTAGTTTCTCAGTCCAAAGAGATGGAAACCTAGAGAGACACTGTCTCTTGAGTATCAACTCTGCCTTCCATCACCCAGATTTATTTTCCGAAGGCTCATCTTGCCCCCAGTATTTGACACAGCCATTTATGGCCAACTTTAGAAAAGACTTCCCTGGTGGCTCAGACGGTAAAGCGTCTGTCTACAATGCGGGAGACCTGGGTTCGATCCCTGGATCGGGAAGATCCCCTGGAGAAGTAAATGGCAATCCACTCCAGTACCATTGCCTGGAAAATCCCATGGACAGAGGAGCCTGGTAGGCTACAGTCCATGGGGTCGCAAAGAGTCGGACACGACTAGGCGACTTCACTTTCACTTTTAGAAAAGAGGAAAGGCTCCAGTTGGAATATGTCCTTAGTAACTTCAAGAACAATGGCACCCCACTCCAGTACTCTCGCCTGGAAAATCCCATGGACAGAGGGGCCTGGTAGGCTGCAGTCCATGGGGTCGCAAAGAGTCAGACACGACTGAGCGACTTCACTTTCACTTTTCACTTTCATGCATTGGAGAAGGAAATGGCAACCCACTCCAGTGTTCTTGCCTGGAGAATCCCAGGGACGGGGGAGGCTGGTGGGCTACCGTCTATGGGGTCGCACAGAGTTGGACACAAATGAAGCAACTTAGCAGCAGCAGCAACTTCAAGAAGATGCCAGAATCAGAGTACAACATAAATCTAATTTTAAAGACAAGAAACCAAGTTACTATAGCAATTGAGTTGTTTTGCTGGTAATATGTAATACCTTTCACGCCCTGTTAGTTTCCCAGGGCTGTCATAGCAAATGACCACAGACCAGGTAGCTTGAAACAGAAATTTATTTTCTCCAGTTATGCAGGCTAGATATCTGAAATCAAGGTGTCATCAGACCCTGCTTCCTCTTAAGAGTCTATGGGGTTTTTTTCCTTACTTCTTTGAGCTTCTGGTAACCCCATCTTTTTGGCTGTAGATGCCTCTTTCCCGTTTCTTTCTCTGTCTTCACATGACGTTTTCCCTGTATGCGTGTGACCAACTTTCCCTCTTAATACCAGTCTTGCTAAATTAGCTCCCCTTTCCAAAATGATCTCATTAATTCAATTACATCTGCAAAGACCCTGTTTCCAAATAAGTTCAAATTTACAGGTGCCAGTGTTCAGATTTTAACATATCTATTTTCAAGGGACATGATTCAATTCATAACAGACTCCAATTTGGGGGAAAACTGCTTAACGGAAACATCCTCTATAGTCTTTGGCAATAAATGATTCTGGATGAGTTACAAAATACAACCACTGGAATAAAGTTGCTCTGGCTTGGATAAAAGGTCATTTTCAGTTCAGTTCAGTTGCTCAGTTGTGTCCGACTCTTTGCGACCCCATGAATTGCAGCACGCCAGGCCTCCCTGTCCATCACCAACTCCCAGAGTTCACTCAGACTCATGTCCCTCGAGTCAGTGATGCCATCCAGCCATCTCATCCTCTGTTGTCCCCTTTTCCTCCTGCCCCCAATCCGTCCCAGCATCAG
>NW_011494919.1:2708843-2711839 GCF_000754665.1 Bison bison bison | reverse complement strand
ACATCCATACATGACCACAGGAAAAACCATAGCCTTGACTAGAGGGACCTTTGTTGGCAAAGTAATGTCTCTGCTTTTGAATATGCTATCTAGGTTGGTCATAACTTTCCTTCCAAGGAGTAAGCGTCTTTTATTTTCATGGCTGCAGTCACCATCTGCAGTGATCCTTTTTACTTTATCACATAGCCATGTGTTTTCATATATGCTTTCAGAGGAGTTTTCAGGAACTAACCGTAATACTTTGGGAGTGGCTACTGCAGATAGATAGATAGATGGAACCACAAGGCTTCCCTTGTTGCTCAGTGGTAAGGAATCTCCCTGCCAATGCAAGAGATGCTGGTTCGACCCCTAGGTTGCAAAGATCCCCTGGAGAATAACATGGAAACCCCCTCCAGTATTCTTGCCTAGGAAATCCATGGACAGAGGAGACTGGTGGGCTACAGTCCATGGGGTCATAAAAGAGTCAGACACAACTTAGCAACTATAAAACAACAGCAGTATAATCACAACTAAAGAAGAATAATGAAAACTTCCAGTGTAACTGAAAAAAGTCAAATAACGAGCTGTCTTGAAAGCATTATATCTGGAGAAAAATCTGAGGAATCAATGAGTGAAAGAGAAGTCATTTGGTAACTGTTTTTGGGTACATTTTGTGTGTGTGTGTATATGATTTGGAAAGGGATTAGAGTGACTTTGCTCATCTTTAGGAGGCAGAAATAGCACAGAACGGTCAAGGTTATGAGGAAACAAATTTAAGTTCAGTGTAAAAAATGATGCATTTTATGATAGCCAGGTTCAAAATCAGATACATGTGACAGTAATCTTATTAGAAGGAGACTTCAGAGGTGGATAATCCCTTCCATTAAGTTCAGAAAAATTCAATAAGCACAGGCTATGTGACAGGGTGTGAGGATGTGACCAACACCAAACCTGAGGATGTAAGTTTTGCTTGGATGAGTGGGTGGGTTGGGCTGGACATATTTCTCTGAAGAGTCCCCTCTTCTCTGGGATTATGGCTTTGATATGCTACTAAACCTTCAATAACAGGTTTACCATGTTATTGAATTTTCATGTACATGAAATAAACAAGACTAAGTTTGATTATAAAATAACATAATACAGTAGAGAGAAATTGCCATTGTATATGTATACTGTTTTCTAACCAGATATATTTGCTGTCTGCTGAGGATCAAAGATGTGTTTTTTGTTTTTTTTTTTTTTGGTATCAAATCCTTAGTTTCATTGAGAGTGTACTGATGCAGATACAGTATTAGAAGCTATAAAATGTGCTGTATCCCCAGCCTAAAAGGGAGAATACATACTAACACATTGGATAAAAGGAGATGGACTAATTATTTTTAACTTAATTACCAGAAATTCTTGTATAGCTAATGTTGGTATCAATTTAGCCCTGAAAAGCAAATATGTAAATAGAATGCAAAGCACAATAATCAGAAAGCTAAATTGTTTGGTATCAATATAGGTATTTTACATTTCCTCTTGGCTCGTCAGAAATGATTGGAGAACAAAAACTATCTCAATGGAATTAATGCAGGTTCTCTACTGCCATTAGTATTTTCAAGTATTATTCTATTCTCTGCAAACTGAAATCATCAGGCATTAAAATGGAAAAACAGTGCTCTTTTAAGATGCAATTATCAACTGTAGCACATTAACACATACAAGCTTCAGATTCATAATTAAAGACCAAGAGAATTACCTAAGGCTTCCAAAACCATCTGCCAATCTGGCTTTATTGTTAAAGGATATGAATACATAGACACTTTATTTCATTTTGAAATTGGTGGAAACATAGCTCAATTGACTTAACTTCCAGCTAGAATAATGAAGAAAACAGTGAAAACATGCTGAAAACAAGTATCTGAAATGACAGTTATATCACTACA
This sequence comes from Bison bison bison, assembly GCF_000754665.1. Lineage (NCBI taxonomy): Eukaryota > Metazoa > Chordata > Mammalia > Artiodactyla > Bovidae > Bison > Bison bison. The sequence goes on along the minus strand of NW_011494919.1, from coordinate 2,709,932 downwards.
GACTTAGTGCCATTTAAAAGGTGGTAGTGGAATATTACAGACTATTATATGGCCATAAGTTTGAAAACTTAGATATATTGGCCACGTACTTTGAAATAAACAAACATTAAATCTTACTGAAGAAATGATAACCTGAACAATACTATAACTTTTAATGAAACCCTAAGTATAGTTGAAAACATTCAGTCAAAAAAACCTTCAGATCCAAGGGCTTTACTAAGTGATAACAAAAATTTAGGAAATGATACCAATATTATACAAACTGTAAAAAATTATATGTACAAATAAAGATACAAACCATCAAATTATTGACAAACTGGATCCAGCAATATAAGAAAATGAAAATACATCAATACCAATGGAGTTTATCCAAAAAATATAAGCATGGTTTAATGCTCAAAAACCCTTCAGTGTAATTTAACATAGCAAGTAATTTAAGAAAGTAGAGTGTACTTGACATTAACAAAATTGAATATTTACTCATTTTAGAAAACGTCTCGGTGAATAGAAATGGATGGAAGTTTCCTGAAATTGATTAGAACATTAGAAACACTGCAGCTAATAGTCCTCTTACTAGTAAAAGAATGAATGTTTTCCCTATAACATTATGACCAAGTCAAAGACATTCACTGTTACCACTCTTACTGAACACTTTATTGTAATACCTCACCAGTGAAATAATGTAAGAAAAGCTAATAAAACATACAACAAGCAAAAATATTGGAAACAATTAAACTATCCCCATTTTCGTATGGCATGATTTCTTACATAGAAAGTCTCGAGCATAGCTGAAAATAATGTAAACAGCAACAATTCTCAAAGAAGACTGAAAATATTATCATATATAATTCAGCAAAATAGTTTATTAATTAATAATTGTCAGAATTACAAGTACAGTTTTAGAGTGTGATAAAGTTACATGTCACTATTGATACTTGTTGTTCCATGTCCAGTTCTAACTGTTGCTTCCTGACCTGCATATAGGTTTCTTAAGAGGCAGGTCAGGTGGTCTGGTATTCCCATCTCTTTCAGAATTTTCCACAGTTCATTGTGATCCACACAGTCAAAGGCTTTGGCATAGTCAATAAG
>NW_011494919.1:2708246-2708743 GCF_000754665.1 Bison bison bison | reverse complement strand
GTCAATAAGCAGAAATAGATGTTTTTTTCTGGAACTCTCTTGCTTTTTCCATGATCCAGCGGATGTTGGAAATTTGATCTCTGGTTCCTCTGCCTTTTCTAAAACCAGCTTGAGCATCTGGAAGTTCATGTTTCACGTATTGCTGAAGCCTGGCTTGGAGAATTTTTAGCATTATTTTAGTAGTGAGTGAGATGAGTGCAATCATGCAGTAGCTTGAGCATTCTTTGGCATTGCCTTTCTTTGGGATTGGAGTGAAAACTGACCTTTTCCAGTCCCGTGGCCACTGCTGAGTTTTCCAAATTTGCTGGCATATTGAGTGCAGCACTTTCACAGCATCATCTTTCAGGATTGGAAATAGCTCAACTGGAATTCCATCACGTCCACTAGCTTTGTTCATAGTGATGCTTTCTAAGGCCCACTTGACTTCACATTCCAGGATGTCTGGCTCTAGGTCAGTGATCACACCATTGTGATTATCTGGGTCATGAAGATCTTTT
>NW_011494919.1:2707100-2707716 GCF_000754665.1 Bison bison bison | reverse complement strand
AGAATATAATCAATCTTATTTCAGTGTTGATCATCTGGTGATGTCCATGTGTAGAGTCTTCTCTTGTGTTGTTGGAAGAGGGTGTTTGCTATGACCAGTGCGTTCTCTTGGCAAAACTCTTTGCCCTACTTCATTCCATATTCCAAGGCCAAATTTGCCTGTTACTCCAGGTGTTTCTTGACTTCCTACTTTTGCATTCAAGTACCCTATAATGAAAAGGACATCTTTTTTGGGTGTTAGTACATCATGAGAAATGCTGGGCTGGAAGAAGCACAAGCTGGAATCAAGATTGCTGGGAGAAATATTAACCTCAGATATGCAGATGACACCACCCTTATGGCAGAAAGTGAAGAGGAACTAAAAAGCTTCTTGATGAAAGTGAAAGAGGAGAGTGAAAAAGTTGGCTTAAAGCTCAACTAAGAAAACTAAGATCATGGCATCTGGTCCCATCACTTCATGGGAAATAGATGGGGAAACAATAGAAACAGTGTCAGACTTTATTTGGGGGGGCTCCAAAATCACTGCAGTGGTGATTGCAGCCATGAAATTAAAAGACGCTTACTCCTTGGAAGGAAGGTTATGACCAACCTAGATAGCATATTGAAAAGCAGAGACA
>NW_011494919.1:2693950-2707000 GCF_000754665.1 Bison bison bison | reverse complement strand
CAACAAAGGTCCATCTAGTCAAGGCTATGGTTTTTCCAGTAGTCATGTATGGATGTGAGAGTTGGACTGTGAAGAAAGCTGAGCAACAAAGAATTGATGCTTTTGAAGTGTGGTTTTGGAGAAGACTCTTGAGAGTCCCATAGACTGCAAGGAGATCCAACCAGTTCATTCTAAAGGAGATCAGTCCTGGGTGTTCTTTGGAAGGAATGATACTAAAGCTGAAACTCCAGTACTTTGGCCACCTCATGTGAAGAGTTGACTCATTGGAGAAGACTCTGATGCTGGGAGGGATTGGAGGCAGGAGGAAAAGGGGATGACAGAGGATGAGATGGCTGGGTGGCATCACCGACTCGCTTGATGTGGGTTTGGGTTAACTCCGGGAGTTGGTGATGGACAGGGAGGCCTGGTGTGCTGCAATTCATGGGGCTGCAAAGAGGCAGACATGACTGAGTGACTAAACTGAACTGAATTGAACTGATTGATACTTGTTAGGGAACTAGCTTAAAAAGAGTAATGATTTAGAAAATTTGATCAATAACATTCACAGATATCTTACCTAATGGATAAATAAAAAATTTTATACTTATCCATCAGAAATACCCACCCTTGGGTATTTATCTGAAGAAAAAGAAAACAGTAATTTCAAAAGATATTTATAACACTGTATTAATAGCAGCATTTATCGATCCTAAAAGTTCAATTCAGTGGATACTTTTATAGCGCTGATAAAGTCGTTTGCTCAAGTGCCTTTGGGTGCCTTCAACCATAATGTTACTCAATTTGTTTACCAGGTTGATTACAAAAAAAAAAAAAAACACCTGTTTCTGTGTCTGAGTATAGAGCAGAGCCTGCCTAACTCAGAGTTTTATTTAAATCTGATAAATTATTTAGAGAACTCAGTTGGGTTCATTTTCAGCTATGCAGTTTTATATTTATTGTACACTCATCTTCTGGGTAGCATTTAGGTTGTTTTTAATTACTCTCTATGGTAAAACTAAATATCATTGCCATTTTATGCATGCTTTCCTTCTATTTTTTGTCCTTAAAAAGTTTCCTTAGCAAATAAGTAGAATTGAGCCCAATTGTGTGAGTATTTTTAATATCCATGGTACATAGTGCCAAATTGCTTTCCAAAAAAGCTGTGCTAATTTCCATTACCAGTATGGAGGTAATTATGCTTCTTTTTCTGTCCCCTTATCTCAATCTGAAGTGATTTATGTAGTCAAATAACTCCAATCCATGCTTTAAGATTCACACTAAGTGTAAGAAAACTTTTACATAATGCTTTAGTTTCAACTCTAATTTACAGATGGCTTAAACTACACAGGTCAAATATAACTATATTATCCAGAGAAACTAAGAATGAAGTTAGATATAGAGAATTATTTTTTTTATTATTTAAGTTGCAGCATGGCAGGATGAGTTCATATGAAACTCCTTGCCTATTCCAAGCAGCTAGATAAAAATGTAACAACAATAAAATTAAATTCAATCTTGAGCTTGAAATAAAGAACAATTCCCATTTTGCAAAAGCTACTGGTTAGCTACCACCATAGCTTTAGATAGAGAAAGGGAGTAGTAAGAATTTTTCTTGGAAATGGGACTGTGTTCTGGATTCCCCAGAAATAGCTGGAGTCAGGGATTCATGTGCAAATATTTATTCAAGAAAGTTCTTAATGAAAATCCTATAAAAGAGCAAATAAAGCAGATTAGGAAAGGGAAAGCCTTGATACAAACCACAGTGACAATTCTAGAACATAAAGCATAGCAGAATAATCTACCCCATAGTAGAGAATAAGGGTTTACACTTTTCTGGTCTGGCTTCAGTGGGTCATCTATTGCAGCCCATGATGTAGGTAGATAAATTTTCAGATTGAATAGCTCTCCTTAGCCAGAAGCAATTTCTGGAAAAGAGCCAGGTATCAGGTATCAGCATACTGGGGAATTGATATCCTGGTGTACTAAAGAGAATCTGTGCAGGGCACCTGAGTTTCTACTATAAGATATGAAAATTGGATCTGTCATTTTGAATAGCATGTGGTCTCAGTAAAGAAAACTACACACATGTATACCTGTGGCAGATTCATTTTGATATTTGGCAAAACTAATACAATTATATAAAGTTTAAAAATAAAATTTAAAAAAAAGAAAAATAAATAAAATTTATATGTATCTATTATAGTTTTAAAATATGCTGTAAATAAAATTTCCATTTAAAATTAAAAGAAAAAGAAAACTAAAATATTCTACTTATTGACTCAAAGAAAACAATGCAGCTTGTCTCTCCCTGTGACTGATTGGAAAATAGGGAAAAGTCTTCTATGCTCTATATAAATCTCAAGCTTCCTCCAGGCATGAATGTGAACTACAAATTTTAACTCCTCACATGCTAAAGTGAAGTTGCTCAGTCATGTTCGACTCTTTGCAACCCCATGGACTGTAGCCTACCAGGCTCCTCCATTCTTGGAATTTTCCAGGCAAGAATATACCAAAACCAGAAATTAATATAATGACTGTCCCTGTTTCAGCAATATTGTTAGAAATCCTAATAGAAATAAATGCAGTTGTTGTCTCTTAATTTTCTAGCACTCCAAATGTGTGCATGATGAATGGTAGGACATTAAAAATGAAGCTACAATAAAAGATAAAATCCACATCAAGCAGCACGTCCCATGAGATGAGTCAGTAGGAACCACATTCAGGATGGATAATATCCAAAGGATAAAATAATAGAACAACCTAAAGCATAGTGCACTACAGTAATATTTTAAATAATTGAAGAGATAAAAAAACCTCCATTTTGTTTTCTATGGAGGCGAATTCGTAAATGGCTGCACCAGTTTACATTCCCACCAACAGTGTATGGTTCTCTTTTCTCTACATTCTTGCTAACACTTGTTGTTTCTTGTCTTTTTTAGTAATAGCCATTCTAAGAGGTGTGAGGTGGTGTCTCTTTGGAGAGAGTATCCTAGATTAGCCAGGTGGACCCAATGTAAGTAATCACAAGCATCCCTCTAAATTAAAGACGGAAGGTTGAAAGCCGGAAACAGGTCAGAGTGATGCAATTGCTGGTTGGAACTCCACAGGCCAAGAAATGCAGTTGGCCTCGGGAAGCTGAAAGACGAAAGAGATTCTCTGGTAGAGCTTCTGAAAGGAACACAGCCATGCCAACACCTTGATTTTAGCCCAAGGAGACCCATTTTGGATTTTGATCTCTGGAATTATAAGCAAATAAGTTTAATGTGTTATAAACTACTAATTTTCAGATAACTCATTATAGCAATCACTGGAAACTACTGCACTAAATCCTGAGGCCTGTCATGGGCAATAGTGTAACTCTGTAGCTGGCTATCCCACAGAATTGTTTTCATAATGTGCTGTACTGACCGCTTGTAGCTTTCTAAGTAAACACAGACTTCAGGAGGGCTTAGCCTGAGGCCAGGAGACTATCTTTGGCTTTGATAAGCAGCCACAGCTTTCCAGATCTTTAGCAGGTATTTGGGCTTTTAGAAACCTCTTCCAGCTTCCAGAGGTTGACTTAATTGGTTGAAGTGTGACCTGGCATGGAGACACTTAAAGTGCTTCAGATAATATTAATGTGCAGACTAAATTGAAACCTTTCTTAGGGGAGAAATATGACAGCCCATAGATCTTTTAGGAAAGGTAAATAGAAAAATATTTTGCCACTTGTTGCTAGGCTGCCAAGATGATGTCTATTACCTAACACTAGGGAGTTCTAGCTATAAACCATTAGTTTGAGACCTACAGAGAAGCACAAAATCAGCTACCCCTCAACTTTAGACCTTAGAGCCAGAGAAGCAATCTGTGGTGAACTATGGATTACACGGCAGGAGAATGGAGTCTGAGAGTGAAAAACGGTGACTAATTTTGAGATTCAATGTGATACCTATACACTCACATATAAAACCTGCATTTCCTGTGTCTTGAACAAATGTAACTAAAAATGTGTGGCAACCTGGAGCAAAAACTGGGTATTGGGAGCAAAAACAGGCTACTGAGCATTCCTCCTGCATTCAACACCACCAGAGGTGTGGACAAGCCACCTGGCCACTCCACTGACCTGACCCCTGGACACACCCCTGTACTCACCCCATAGAAGGGACAAGTTCACCCCCATCACCAAGCCAGTAAACAATGGAACTCACTACTTTTTCTTGCTTCCTCTGCTACAGCAGGGACCCTAGTGAAGCCTTGCCTGAATTTCTTGTCTGGCCTCTAGACAATTTCTTCTTGGAAGGCTCAGAACCCTGGTCGGTATCACTTCAGTCAAAATGTGTTCTTGACTGTGCGTACCCCTTTCTCCAAAATCACATATGTGCTGATCTCATCCCAACCTCTTTGGAGCAGTTCCTCAGAATTACTAAGAGGATTTCTTCTTGAATATAGTTCTCATTTTGCCCCAAATAAAACACATTTTGCATTTATTTTCAGTCAACAAAGCTCATTAAATAAAAAGCTTGCTGCTACCAAAAAATAAAAATGGAGGGGAGAAAGATTGCCTTGGGGAGCTGAAATATTGACCACACTGGTCTGAGAAAGCAATTTCAGAAGTAGCAGCAACATCATCTCAGGAATCCATGCAGAGGTGACTTTTTTTTTCCAGTTGAAGTCATTCCAGTTAATTCTTCCGGGCGTTTGAATCGATGGACAATAGCAGGCAGGTTTTAAGAAACTAAACCTGTGGCTTTCAAACATGTTTGCCTACTAAAATCACCTAAGGAACTGCCCAGGTGCTAAACCAATCCAACTAAATAGGAATCTCTGTATTTAGAACCTGGGGTTAGTTTTTAAGTGCCTCAGGTGACTTTCCAGTGGTCTTAACCTTACTAGTTCTAATCCAAGTTATTGTGAAGCCTGTTTTACTAGACAAATCACTTCCCGAGCACCAGAAGCAACACCTTAAATGACAGAAACAAGACATTTTGGATATCACAGATGGAGAAAGACATGTATCTCAAGTCCTGGGGGCTGGGGCTCCTGTCTATGAATCTATAAACATTCCAAGAAGGAAACAGTTTAAAATGACATTTAGTGAAAGAAAAGTGAGTTGATGTGGGTATATTGCTTATCATACCTTGATCTCCTCACCCCCAAAATAATGATATTGAGTTATACCAAAGTACTTTCTTACAAAGAATCTCCTTTTTGAATTAATTCTGTATACCTAGACTGAGAGGCATCCCAACAAGATTAGAAACAAGATGCCTTTCTCTCATCCTGCTGAATGTGGCCATGTCTTTGGGGAAGTGTGCTGGAGAAGGAAATGGCAACCCACTCCAGTATTCTTGCCTAGAGAATCTTGTGGACGGAAAGGCTTGGTAGGCTGCTGTCCATAGGGTCACACGGAGTCGGACACGACTGACACAACTTAGCATGCATGCATGCATGCATTGGAAAAGGAAGTGGCGACCCACTCCAGTGTTCTTGCCTGGAGAATCTCAGGGACAGCAGAGCCTGGTGGGCTGCCGTCTACGAGGTCGCACAGAGTCGGACATGACTGAAGCGACTTAGCAGCAGCAGCAGCATCTGCATATTATGGAAACATAATTTAACCTGAGATAGCACCTTTAGGAATTTGATGTTGGCTTTTCTAATTTAGATGAAAATGGGGTCAGTTCATCATTTGGACTCCCTAAATATAAGCTATCCAGTATTACTTTAGCTGTTTTTCTGGATATATAACCAGAAAATGGTTATATGACCCAATATGACCCAACTGGGTCATGTGGTAGTTCTATTTTTCAGTTTTTTAAGGAACCTCCGTACTGTTTTACACAGTGGTTGCACCAATTTACATTCCCACCAATAATGTAGGAGGATTTTTCCCCACCCACTCCAGCATTTATTTTTTGCAGACTTTTGATGACAGCTATTAGCAAGGGGTTAATATCCAAAATATACAAAGAGCACATACCACTCAACATCAAAAAAATGAGCCAATCAAAAAATGAGCAGAAAATCTTAATAGACATTTCTCCAAAAGTGACTTATTTCAATAATAAATTTAGAAGGCAGAAGCAAGGGGCTTCCCAGGTAGCTCAGTGGTAAAGAATCTGTTGCAAATACAGGAGACATGGGATTGACTCTTGATTTGGGAAGATCCCCTGGAGGAGGAAATGGCAAGCTGCTCCAGAATTTTTGCCTGAAAAATCCCATGGACAGAATAGGCTGGTGGGCTACAGTTCATGGGGTCACAAAGATTCGGACTGACTGAACACATATACACATATTCATCTCATCTAGGATTCTTCTTTAGCCCACTATCTTCCTTTCTATAGGTCTAGGATCAGGCTCCTTTCCATGTGAAGAGGCATGTTGCAGTCACAACCACATTAGAACTAGATAGTTGAGTCTCTGATTCTGAAATTCAGTCATTCTTGCACAGATTACTATACTTTCTGTCCCATTCTTGAGTATTCATGGTATGTTGGCTTCCTTAGACCACTCTTCTTGGATTATTTCTTCCAAACACGGGTAAAGTTATCATTGGGTTTCCCTTAACAATTCAACATGGGCTTCCCTGGTGGCTCAGTGGTAAAGAATCCACCAGCCAATGAAGGAGACAGGAGTTTGTCCCTCATCCAGGAAAATTCCACATGTCACAGAGCGACTAAGCCCATGTGCTGCAACTACTGAGCCTGTGCTCTCGAGTCCAAACTGCAATTTTTGAGCCCATGCACAGCAACTACTGAAGCCAGCACATCCTAGAGCCCATGCTGCCACAAGAGAAGCCACCGCAGTGAGAGAGCTGCACACTGCAACGAAGAGTAACCCTGCAACTAGAGAAAAGCTCACACAGCAACAAAGACCCAGCACAGGAAAAAAAAAAAAAAAATTTCAACACGATTAACTGAAAATTACTTATTAGACAAGCAATGACTTATTGATTGCTATCTTCACCCTGACTTCTAAGTTCTATAACTCCAAGGAGCAACATGATTTCAGCTAAGTAGAACTCATTATTAGAACAAATATTTCCATACAAATGAATGCAAGCATAATTTGAATTGTGAATATAGTCTACTATTTCTAGAATTTCATCAAAATACTGATCAAAATGTGAAAAATCATAAAATTGGTTGAATGTAATTCTGATTTATAATTGAAATAAAATACTATGAAACCCTTATAGCTCTAAAAGACAGTTGGTGATAATCTACAAGGTGATGTGTAAATGCATTTCTTTTGCTGTGAACTGTCTATAAATACATTTTGCCACTTTACATTGATATCTTTTGATATTCAGGAGTTCACATATCAGGAATATGAGTCTTTGCAATTCAAGACTGAATAAGTTCTCTACTTAGACTCATCAGTCAGGAAGTTTAGATTCCTAATTAACTGTCGCTCAGAGGGACCATGATCAACTCACCACAACCAAACAGCAATGTGATCAGTTTTGTGTGATTACTAATGCAGCCCCATGGCCCACTGTGCTAACCATGACTACTATGTCTCTGGCTGCTAAGTGTCACCCCTTAGCCTCTACAGTACTAGGATCCCATTACAAAGGTTGAATTCTGGAAGGCTTTCAAAGCTGACATTTCCAGTAGTCATCCTTGGCCTTGGGAGGGTAGTCACACATGAGAGATTTAAGCATCCTGATGTTCTCATTTCTAATGTATTGTTCAGGATCTTGATGGAGAGAGTGTCCTCTCAGTGTTATAGGAAACATAATTAAGCATATCTTTAGTAAATCAAGTTCGATAGTTCTGTTTTCCTGAGATTTTTGATTCCTGACTCTACATTGTACTACCTCCTGTTACCTTCAACTTTTAAAATAGTTCACTAATGAGAAGAGGTTTCAGTCAAGCAAGCACTTTAGAAGCCACTTCCAGGTACTTGAGCTAAAGTGAGTCCAGAATTCTGTTTTGTATGCCAGTAGGACTGGGCCAAATGCTGCTATACATTATGACCCTTCTTCTTTAGTCTCGTTCCCATAAAATCCATTCCCACATTCATCACCAACAACAGTTTCTGCTGATGTGAAATAGCAAAACCTTGCGTCTTATGTGTATGAATATCCTCCTAGATAGACATGTACCTCAAAACAGCTTGATCTCTGAGTTTAGCTAAGCACCTTAAAAAGGAAGAAGAGCTCATGTGGGTATTTAACAATAAGCATCAACTAAGTCAAGGAGCCATCATCCAGTACTCTGGCAAAGGGGTGGCCAACTTCTTTGGAAGGGGAGAGATTGTTTCTGTAGGCAGTGATAGTTCATCCATCTTTGAAGGTTCAGAGTACTTAGATTCATTGGAATATGCCTCATATTGGAATAGTTCCTATTGCTTGCTTCCAATTCATATGAGTCCACTGTTTCCTCAATAACACATTAATGCTAAAGTGGACAACTGACAAAGCTGCGGCTGTGTTGCAATTCAGCCATCTGAAAAATAACCTTATTTTGTTTTTTAAAAAAATGTTGAACCTTAGTCATATGAAATAAAACTTTTATCAATCACAGACATTCTTGAGTTTCCTACTTGTGAATGGAACTAGAAATTTAAAGCCCAGATATTGTCATTTGTTCAAGTTCTACTATAGAAGGTCCACACCATACAATAGTCTTGAATGTTTTATGCCCATTACACTATTCCAGTAGTCGCTTAGCCTCCCAAATCATTTCTTTATGCATTTGTGCTCAGGCAACATTGAGTGATCATTTAATTACTGTTTGCTATTACAAACCAGGAACCCCGCAGTGGCCTATCTTGTACTGGTTGTGAAGTCATGATTAGCTTCAAATCTAATCAAATCAGTGAATGACTTCCAGTTTTCATTTCTGCATTTCTTTCTTCCTAGTCACAGGGCTGTTACTAAAAATCCATTTAGGAGAATAGAAGCTAGTCTTTATATTTGCTATATTCTAGATATTTGAATATATAGATCAGGGGGTTAAATATCCATTAGGAGAGCAAAAGTCAATAATGATTCCTTATTTTGAAGTATCAATGAAAATGGTCCCTCAGGCTCACCAGGAAACTGCAGTAAATCTCAGTGTCCGGATATAATTCACTGGTTCTTTAGATCAGAAGCAGTAAAACAGTGGTTTTCAGAAACTCAGTAGTTAATCTACTGTTTTTCTTCAATTTTTATATTGGAGTATTTAATTGACTGGGGCTTCTCTGGTGGCTCAAATGTAAAGAATCTGCCTGCAATGCAGGAGACCCAGGTTTAATCCCTATGTTGTGTTAACTTCAGGTGTACAGGAGAGATTCAGTTATACATATACATGTATCTTTTCTTTTTCAAATTACTTTCTCATTTACATTATTGCAGAATATGGAGCAGAGTTCCCTGTGCTATATAGTAAAATGCAGTGGTCATGAACTTTTTCTATAAGAGGATGAAGAGTAAACATATTTTGCTTTTCAAGCCATGCGGTCTGTCTCAGGTTTTCCGCTCTATGGTGGTATCACGAAAATGGCCATTTACAGTACATAAAAGGACACGGTTGCTTTTCAATAAAATTTTCTTTATAGAACAGAAGGGTAGATACAACTTGAGAGCCATAGTCTGACCCCTATAGTTGAGGAAAATTTGTATTTGGACACGGATATTGGAGAAGAGGGCTAAGGGATAGTTCGTATTGCTTCCTAGAAGTCAAGAAAAAGGAATATTAATGGCCTTTAGAATATCTGTTAATTAGAAGATTTAAAGTATTTTGAAGGTTAATGCTTCATTACAGTCTTCATGGAATTTGTCATGTTAGTCCTTAAAAACATGTAGAATTACTCTCATCACCAGTAGATTTGAAATATGTAAAATACTACTGACATGATTTTTTATAAAGATCTTCAGTAAAATTGAGCTTACAGTAATCAACCTTCACAATGAGTAAATTGCCAGTGAATTTTAAATTTAGATAGTAAGTATAACTTTTCTGATAAACATGTGGTGTGCTTAAAATTTCAGAAAATCTGAGAGAAGTAATTTTTATGCCCAATAGATTGTCTCAAGCATGATTTGTTTTTAACAAACTGCTTCCCTGATGGCTCAGTGGGTAAAGAATTCTCCTGTAATGCAGGAGACACAGGTTTGATCCCTGGGTTGGGAAGGTCCCCTAGAGAAGGAAATGGCAACCCACTCCAGTATTCCTGCCAGGAAAATTCCATGGACAGAGGAGCCTGACAGGCTACGGTCCATGGGGTCACAAAGAGTGGGACATGACAGCACCTAAGGGCAAGCATATTTGTAATAGCTGTACCACAGTATTCCTTTGAAATTTAACAGTTTTCTGGAAAATATGGAAGATGAGATCATATGTTTAATCTTGTTTCAGCATCTACCCAGCTTTATAAAAATAGGTATGTCTCTTAAACTTTTTCTTGACTAATAATTTTTCATAAATACTGGGAAAACACTTTTTAAAATGCCTTATGTCTTACACATGACAATATGTATTGATTTACTAAATGAGACAGAAAGGAGCCATTAGCTATTTTGAGAAGAACTAGGAGGATTTATCTTAAATTGCTATTGGTTGAAACATTATGTTAAGGGGGACATTTTTCAAAGTAGTATTAAAATTTAGACTGACAACAGAACTAACTCTGTTTTTGTGGTGTGTGTGCCTCTAAAATTCCAACATGCTCCAATAAAGTGGTAAAAAATAAGTAAAAATATTTGGAAACATTTGAGTCGCTTATTTTTGTCATGGTTTATTTGAATATGTAATAGGCTTATCTTAGCTAGTGAATTGGAAAGGATGCAAACTGGAGCACTGACCATTCTAAGAGGCTTCTCCATTATCAGTACTTGGTTTTCTTTGTAATGTTTTGTTTTCATCCATAAAATGGATCTAAACTTAAAAAATAACAGGAAATCACTTTTAAACCTGGAAACTTAATAAGGCAAGCTATTGTAAAATTCTTATCATTCTGTTTTCCTTTACATGAAAATCATGGAAAGTGGTAAAGGAGTAAGTGAAAGTCATTCAGTCATGTCTGACGCTTTGCAACCCCATGGACTGTAGTCCATGGAATTCTCCAGGCCAGAATACTGGAGTGGGTAGCCTTTCCCTGCTCCAGAAAGGAGTCAAATAAACCTAAATACCAGGTTAATGCATTGATGTTCATCAACAAGGATTCATGCTGGTGCCAAGTTAGGGACTGACTAGAGTAAGATCTTACTAGTTGTCCAAACTGAGTTTTGTGTCTACCTCCTACTCTGAAAAGAAAGAAAAAGATGGCTTATTTTATATACTGCAAGTCTCCATAAGGAAACTGGCTCATTTTAAAATTTTCACAGTGTGTACTATTTTTCTTGGCTCTAACTTATTAACTTTATTATGTTATATTTTGAAGGACTCAAATATCAAGAGGCCTTTCATAAAACCTTGAAGAATGTGTATTTGTAATAAACAGTATGTATAAGAAATCATATAAGGTCTTTCTCTTTGATCTAGTACTTCTATGATAAAATATTTTAATAAATATATACAAAAAACTAACCAAATGTATATAATAAAAATTGTTTAAATATCTAAGAATATTTTCAAGTCATTAAACTGTATGGACCACAAATGATAAGCAGACATTAAATCTGTTTTCTAAACAAGTTTAGAGAACAATAGCATTGCTCTCTAAATATTATGTAAACAATAACAACTTTCTCATGATACTTTAAGTAGAATCATAAGAAAATAGTATATTTAGCATATATATTCACAACACTAATTATCTGGTAATATAGACATTTTGTTTTACTTTGTAAATACCTTTATACTCTGTTTTAGTAAGGAAAGTCTGGAGCAGCTTCTGATGCTTTTGTATCTGGTGCTAATGGTGGATAGGCAATTACAGAAACCATGGATTGATCAGAGAGGGTTCAGACGCCAGGGCTGAAGATCAAGACAACCTCAATATGGACACAGAATTCTGGACAAACAGAAGCGCCAGTGATGGTGAAGTCTAAAATGGGTAGTAGAAAAAGATGACTGATATAATTAATAGGCTTAATTAATTATTGTCAGTTGCAGAAGTATTGACTGTAGCTTGTTACAAAGGGACTTGCATTTTGGCTTTAATACATATTCCGGCTTCAAGCTTAAAGACTCAGTGACAAAACACACCAAAGTGAACACAAGTGGATCAGAGTAGAAAAGGAATGTCCCTTCCACTCAGCCCACTTCTAGTATCTGTGGCAGATATTCAAGCTCAGACCACCGGCCTCTTCCCTTGCCAGCCAACTTTAGGCTTTCTAGCCTCAGACTTACACCTAAGCATTAAATGTCTGCTGGAACCCCGATTCTGAGGCAAATGAAGCCTACAATTGTGGTACTTAACACTGTTAAAGTCAAAATTTGATTCACCACAGAAGGGATCTGGCAGACCCTCCACTTGACTGTATTACAGATATCCCTGGAGAACATCCTGTATACCTCTCAGGGGTCTTGAGTAGAACTGGTCCCTAATTCCCACAGCAGTAGCTTTGAAACAAAACTGTCTTTTTTGGTTTGTTTGCTTTGCTTTTCCTTCTCTCTCTCCCCATACTCTCGGATCACTTCCCAAATATACTACCTAAACCTACATCTTCAGGCTTTTTTTAGGAGAAGAGACACAAACAGCCACCATCATTTTAATTTTCCATGATAGTAATTCTAATGCTAGATAAGGATATTATAATAAAGTAAGGTCATTGCCCTATTAACTAGAGATGAAAATTCTAAATGAAATATTGATAAAGTACATTAAAATTATGACAATTATTACCCTGGATTAACCCAGGAAGGGTTATAGAAAAGAGCCAAAGTGTTGTTTTTAAAAGTGATAGTCACCCCCACACAGAAGATCCAGTAGATTTGACACAAATATTTCAAATAAGTCAGTTCAGGAAGCTTTCTAGATAAAGAGTAAATTATATAATTGATGGATTTTACAAACTATTAATATTATAAAATTTAAAATACCACTCAGTGGTTATTTCATGGATACTTTAAGATATCCTTTAATCTTAAATAAGTAATAGACATCCTTGTATCAGAGATACAAGCCCTTTAAGAAACAGTTAAAACTCTTTCTTATAAG
>NW_011494919.1:2693320-2693740 GCF_000754665.1 Bison bison bison | reverse complement strand
AAATATAATATATAAATAATATATATAAATTCAAATTTTATTTGAAATTTTAGCAAGTACCATGAGAGGTATTTTCTAAAACAATTCATAAAAAGTACATATTATAAAGGCTTCCTTGTGGCTCAGCAAGGTACAGAACCCGCCTGCAATGCAGGAGACATTGATTATGTCCCTGGGTTTGAAAGATCTGCTGGAGAAGGAAATGGCATCCCACTCCAGTATCCTTGCCTGGGAAATCCCATGACAGAGAAGTCCAGTGGAATACAGTCCGAGGGGTCGCAAAGAGTCAGATATGACTTAGTGACTGAGCACACACACAAGTTCAGTTCAGTTCAGTCACTCAGTCGTGTCCGACTCTTTGCAACCCCATGAATCGCAACACGCCAGGCCTCCCTGTCCATCACCAACTCCATGGACATG
>NW_011494919.1:2689225-2692913 GCF_000754665.1 Bison bison bison | reverse complement strand
CTGTTTCCCCATCTATTTGCCATGAAGTGATGGGACCAGATGCCATGATCTTCATTTTCTGAATATTGAGCTTTAAGCCAACTTTTTCACTCTCCTTTTTCACTTTCATCAAGAGGGTTTTTAGTTCCTCTTCACTTTCTGCCATAAGGGTGATGTCATCTGCATATCTGAGTTTATTGATATTTCTCCCGGCAATCTTGATTCCAAAAGCAAATAATTGATTATAAGAATTGTAATTACAAAAAAGTTTTATTTTCAATCTGGTATGTTTTGAAATTTAACGTAAGAATGAAAAAACATTCGGCATCTGAAAGTAGTAAGAATTCAATATTTAAAACATATCAGGGTATCCTGGAATCAATAAGAACAGAGGAAAAAATCAGAAAAACAGGTAACAGGTATGAAAAGTTGATTCACAGTCAAATCCTAAATGGATCAGAAAAATATAAAACAATACTCAATTTCACAAGTAATGGGAAAGATGGAAATTAAAACCAGCTTCTTATCTATTTCACAGTGTTTAGAAAGCCCTATAGAATCTTGCCAAGGGTCTGGACAAATAAGAATCCTCATACTGTTATATTTAATAAAATATTCATCCTACTTTTATAATGATCTTTATCATTACTATGCAGTAAGATTTTTAAAAATCTAGTATTTATTGAGTCAGAAATTACTGCAAGCATTTGATGTTTTATCATTTTATCTCATTTAATTAGCTCAACAATCTTTTGAAGCAAACCATTAGTCACATTATATAACCAAGGTTTACAGAAGAAAGGGCTTCAAGATCACACAGCTGGTAAAGGGCAGAAATAATACTCAAACCCAGGGTTATCTTGTAATTGACATGGTATGATGTAAAGCTCTAGGCTGTTGCCAGAAAGCTCTAGGCTGTTGCCTGTCCTGATATCTTTATTTCCTGCTTCTGGGCTTAGAGTTTAATGTGATCATCACAGAGATATCTCTTCTAAGAATTTCCTGTTACAGTAAGCGGCTATTTTGTAATCTCCACAATGACAAATGATGTAGCTGAATTACCCACTGCTACATATTTCTCTTCACACTTAGCACTGTGAGTGGTGAAAATAAGGTACTTATTACTATTGGGTAGAATTATAAGGGAGTGTTGCCAAAATAATACACACCCAGAATTGCTACTACCACTCCCATCACAATCACTACCACCACCCACTACTACTGCCTACATATATACATGCACCGTCAGAAAAATGACTAGATAAAATCCTCCCAAATACTATCACTGTAACTCTTTAATGTTCTACATTATAACTGTCATCCTTTCATAGTTAGTGGGTTTGAATTTTGTCCAACCATAGAAAAGATGGTCTTTCTGAATTCCAATCTTCACAAAGCTTTCTATATTGGCTATGATAAACATGACAACTGATAGTTATTCTGTAGAATTTGTAGTATGCATGTGTGAGTTGGTTCAGCCTTTACAAAAACACTTTGTCCATTTAGAAAGGCTGGTGATATGTGGTTATCAATATTCACAGTCAGGTTATGTAATTTGTTAGCTTGACATTTTATCCCTATTGTTGTCTGTTGGTAGTTTATAACATCTATTTAACCAGAAAGCAGATATTGACCTAGCTGATTAAAATCAAAGGGTAATTCTAGATTAATAAAGTAGCCTAATTTATCAGTGGGGTGGGTACTAACTAGAGAATACTGAATTCCTCCTGGGTAGCCTTTTAGAGATTTAAGTTTTCTTCTTTCAATATGTGATTGAGCTAATTAGGGGGAAATCTTTTTAAATTGGGAAATCTATTCTTATTGCCATTCTTCCCATCAAAGTTAAGAACTCTAATTTTTGTTACTTTGCCTCTCTGCATTAAAAGACAGAACTCTACTTGATAAGCAGTGTAGAGTAACCAAGCCTCTAAGGTGATTAGAGATTGAATCTAAGGAGGGCCAGGGTCACAGAGTAAAGCCATATATATGCCAATTAGCTTTATGCATTGAAATATATTATCCCATGACTCCCTCTTGGGTTTCTACCTAGGCCAAAATGTGTAAGATTGAATTGGAGAGTGCAATGACTCAGCAGAAACTTTCTATCATTAGCTGAAGCAGGGGGCATTTCAAGTTCATGTCCTCTTCCATATTGGTTAACTTGATCTTTTTTTTTTAAATAAAGGGAGTATTTGGAGAGGTCATATGGTCTACTTGTGAGTTGACAATAGCATAAATTGGGAAATGTAACAGCTGACATACTTGAAAAATTCAGTGCAATTGTATATTATTTTTCTTCCCACTTTGTTATCTCAGTAAGTGTACACTGCTTACAGTATAATCTCACTACTTCGATAAATTTGTATGTTATATAATACATGCTTATGGTATAAAATTCAAAATTTTCTGAAGGGTATACATGAAAACTATTTAACCTTTTCTTCCTTGTCCCTCAGACACCTATTTCCCTGTGTACTTTAACAACTAACAGATTTATGTTTATTCTTCTAGAGAAGCTTATTGTTTGAAGAAAAAAGCTTACTATAAGTTGTCTTCTCTTCCTTATTGAAAATGGCTTTATTGTTTGAATCCATTCCTGTGATAGCTTTGGGAAACTACTACCTTCCGCAAATCATTGTCAAATAATTAATCTTCATAAGGCTTAACTCTCGTAATGCTGAATCAAAATCAGTGTTCTTAAGGAATTTCTCATTAATTCTTTTTTTTAGTCTTCAAGTCTTCATTTAGCACTTACCCTGCATCCAGTACCATGAATACTATATCCACATGTACCTTGAATTTTGTAGTAATCTGTGTACTGCAGGTTAGTCTAATGACTTTCTCCTAATGTTCAAATCTCATATAGGTAAAGCCATATAGTACAGAGCCAACTGAGTTTTTATAAGACTGTAAACAACCTTCAGTTTTTTCAGTTGTTCATAATGTATCATAGTTTTAATGCCCTTTTCATTACTCTGCTTCAACTATGTAAAGAAATAGTTGACACTTATAGATATTAATATAAAAAGTATTCAAAATATTGGATCAGCACAAAATAAAACTAACTTATCATCTCACTTGTACCCAGATGCTCTGCATTAGAGTTATCCAGTTAACTACATATTCTCATAAAATGTCTTTACTGAATACTATCCATAAACTTTTGGGAATTAATATAAGGGGACATGCTGAGCCATCAGACTCGCTCAAGTTGTACACTGAACAAAGATGTTCAGCCAAGAGGATAGTCAGGACTGCTTATCCCTACTCTGCTTTTCAGTCTTGTATCCTGCTGTATAGCTGGGTCCATTTGAGGAGGAAGCATTTTCTGTGAAATGAGCAATCATCCACAATGCTATGCCAGCCCAAAGGAGCATTTTAATTCTAAAATGGGGCAACATAATTTTTTCAGTTGCTTCCGTTAAAAGGTGGAGGCTATTTCCCTAAACTTAAATCTTCACTGGTATCGTATATTGCTTTGACCAATGTAGGATGTGACAGAAATGCCATGTTTTGAGTTATAGAATTGACCCTCAGTAGGTTTTGTGTCGGTGAAGGCAATGGTACCCCACTCCAGTACTCTTGCCTGGAAAACCCCATGGACAGAAGAGCCTGCTGGGCTGCAGTCCATGGGGTCACCAGGAGTCGGATATGACTGAGTGACTTCACTTTCACTTTTCACTTTCATGCATTGGAGAAGGAAATGGCA
>NW_011494919.1:2688184-2689125 GCF_000754665.1 Bison bison bison | reverse complement strand
TGCCTGGAGAATCCCAGGGATCGGGGAGCCTGGTGGGCTGCCGTCTATGGGGTCACACAGAGTCGGACATGACTGAAGCGACTTAGCAGCAGCAGCAGGAAGTTTTGTGTGCTTTTGACTTAGCCCTTTTGAGTCACTACTATTCAGACACCAATGAAGAAAGCTGTCTAGGCTATTGGAGAAAGAGAGGCTACATGAAGGATGAAGCAAGGTGCCGTCAACCACATGCATGTGTATTCAGATGTGTCTGACTCTTTGCAACCCTATGCACTGTCGCCCTTCAGGCTTCTACTAGACAAGGGAGAGAGATCATCTGGAACTTTCAACCTCAGCTGGTGTGCCAGTAAATGATTTATCAAAAGGAAATCCAGGTAAACCAGCCAAGGAATTTCCCAGGCAGCCCACAGAACCAGGGGAAAATATAAATCAGTATCATTTTAAGCCATGATGTAACAGCAATAATTGATATTAAGTGCTGCACTCAATATTCCAGCAAATCTTGAAAACTCAGCAGTGGCCACAGGACTGGAAAAGGTCAGTTTTCATTCCAATCCCAAAGAAAGGCAATGCCAAAGAATGCTCAAACTACCACACAATTGCACTCATCTCACACGCTAGTAAAGTAATGTTCAAAACTCTCCAAGCCAGGTTTCAGCAATATGTGAACCATGAATTTCCAGATGTTCAAGCTGGTTTTAGAAAAGGCAGAGGAACCGGAGATCAAATTGCCGACATCCACTGGATCATTGAAAAAGCAAGAGAGTTCCAGAAAAACATCTATTTCTGCTTTCTTGACTATGCCAAAGCCTTTGACTGTGTGGATCACAATAAACTGTGGAAAATTCTGAAAGAGATGGGAATACCAGACCACCTGACCTGCCTCTTGAGAAATCTGTATGCAGGTCAGGAAGCAACAGTTAGACTGGACATGGAACAGACTG
>NW_011494919.1:2670705-2687888 GCF_000754665.1 Bison bison bison | reverse complement strand
ACTCCTTGGAAGGAAAGTTATGACCAACCTAGATAGCATATTGAAAAGCAGAGACATTACTTTGCCAACAAAGGTCCGTCTAGTCAAGGCTATGGTTTTTCCAGTGTTCATGTATGGATGTGAGAGTTGGACTGTGAAGAAGGCTGAGCACCAAAGAATTGATGCTTTTGAACTGTGGTGTTGGAGAAGACTCTTGAGAGTCCCTTGGACTGCAAGGAGATCCAACCAGTCCATCCTAAAGGAGATCAGTCCTGGGTGTTCATTGGAAGGACTGATGTTGAAGCTGAAACTCCAATACTTTGGGCACCTGATGCGAAGAGTTGACTCATTTGAAAAGACCCTGATGCTGGGAAAGATTGAAGGGAGGAGGAGAAGGGGATGACAGAGGATGAGATGGTTGGATGGCATCACCGACTTGATGGACATGAGTTTGAGTGAACTCCGGGAACTGGTGATGGACAGGGAGTCCTGGCGTGCTGCGATTCATGGGGTCGCAAAGAGTCAGACACGACTGAGTGACTGAACTGAACTGAAATGAATAATTGATACTGTGTATTTTAAATCTTTTCATCAAGTCCAAGACCCAAGGATGGAAGTAATTTTCCTAATTCTCAGAAAGGCACTATAGATGCTAGCATAGATATTATAACTCTGAACAATGTCCAAAGAAATGAAACATATTCAGAGAGTATTAATAACAGCTAAAAGCATCAGAGGGAATAGTTCTTGAGTGACTCAGTTTTCCAGATAGCTTTTACAAGGACAATCATCTTATCTCTTTGTGAAAAATCACCCTAATTATATGCCTGCCAAATGGGAGGAGGTTATAAAATTACCAACTCATTAAATGGAATACTTTGGGGGAGGGGTCCATGCTAATAGCATTGAGTGACAGAAATGCTGCTAAAATTCATATGAAACATCTACACTTGGATCTGTACAAAACCATTTTGGATTTTTGTGATTTGGCTTCTGTCCAACATTCTTTTAATTCAAAGAGAGTCTTTTGCTATTATGCTTGTGTGATTTAAAAAGAGTAGTATTCTATACTGCTACAAGTCTACAATGAAAATCATCTTTTTTATGGTCAAGAGAATTCCACAGTATTTTGGAATGTAAATAGCATGAACATGTTCAGTAGGAAACTTAGAAACTTTATTTAGAGCAGTGACTTTACTATTAACCTGTACAGCCTGTATGTGTGAAAGTAATATATCATTTAGACCTCCTATCTACTTATTTGGTTTTAATATGATAAAACATGATATTTTATTTTATAAAATAGTAATATCTCTGAATACAAAAAGTGAAATAGCTTAAGTAAGTTACAGATTTTGTGCGTATGACAGATGTGTGTGATTTGATATTTTGATGTTTGTAAATAAGCTGTGTGGCTTTTGAAAATATTTGAATTATTATATTCTGAAAAGTGACACTAAACAAAGGAAGTACAAATAAAACCAAACAAATGAAAATAAGAGACAAAAGGAAATGCAAAGTGGTTGTGGAATATTAAATGTTAACTTTATGAGTAACATTGTTTAGAAACTTTCAATTTTATTAAAATAAAATATGTTTTACTGTATCATTCTGATTGAATTTCCATCCCCAAATGAATTAAGAACGTTGATTTATTATTTTGGTTGACAACATACAAATGTGAAATGAAAGGCTCTTGATATATTTAGTTTCCTTTTTCAAAATAAAAATAAACTAATCACATATGTATGAGAAGATTAAGCACATGTAAGAAGCTTCCTGGAAGCTCAATATAATGGCAAACCAGACTAATATTCTAATAGAAGTATCTAGTCTGATTTGGGGAAAGAAAGATATATACAGCTATTATCAATAGTACTGAATTACCAACATAAAGGGTCCTTACCTAGTTTGGATTTGAGTCTTTTATGTTCACTTTGGATGAAAATAATGCTGAGAATCACATTTTTTAAAAAAGTTTTAAAGCCATCTCAATAATAACAGCATGAAAGTCCCATGCCCTTCATAAGGGGTTTTCCATGCTAGGTTTAGAATTAAGATGATGGGGTCAGAATATAACCAACAAAATATAAATTTTGTTTGTTCCTTTAGATACAGTCAAAATGCCACTGCCTAAACATAGCTGTGTGGTAGTTTTGTGTTGCTTTTCCTGGCTGTGGCATGTTTTACCACACAGGAAAGTATTCCAGATCTTTATCTGATATAGTATTGACATATGGCATTGTGTTAGTTTCAGGTTGCAGGTGCTCGATATTTGTATATACTGCCAAGTGAATGCCATAGTAAGTCTAGTTACCATCTATCACCACATATAGTTAAATATTTTTTTCTTACAAGAATTTTAAAATTTACTATATTAGTAATTCATTACATAAGACAGTGTTAAGGATACTCATCATACAGTACATTACATCTCCAAGATTTATTTATAACTCTAAGACTGTACTTATTGTTCTACCACATTCAACTCCCCAATCCCCAACTCTAGCCCCAACAGCCACCAATTTATTCTCTGTATCTATGAGGTCTTTATTTTTTTTTCAATAAAATTCTACATGTAAGTGAGATCTTAGAGTATTTACCTTTCTGATACATTTCACCTAGCTCCATGTCCTCAAGGTCCATGCAAACTATTGCAAATGGTAGGATTTCCTTCTTTAATTGCTGAATAATAGTCCATTATTATTCCATTGGTAAAGAATCCACCTGCCAATGAAGGAGATGAAGGTTTGATCCCTGGGTCAGGAAGATCCCCTGGAGAAGGAAATGGCAACTCACTTCAGTATTCTTCCCTGGGAAATCCCATGGAAAGAAGAACCTGGTGGGCTACAGTCCATGCAGTTGCAAAAGAGTTGAACACAATTTAACGGCTAAGCAACAATGACAGTATTCCATTGTACATAAATCTAATTCATATGTTCATCCATCACAGGCCACTTAGGTTGCTTTCATGTCTTGGCTGTTATAAATAAAGGGCTTCCCTTGTAGCTCAGTCAGTAAAGAATTTGCCTGCAGTGCAGGAGACCTGGGTTCAATACCTGGATTGGGAAGATCCCCTGGAGAGGAAATGGCAACCCACTCCAGTATCATTGCTTGGAAAATCTCATGGACAGAGGAACCTGGTGAGCTGCAGTCCATGGGGTCATAAAGAGTCGTGCACGACTGAGCGACTAACACTTATTTACAGTTACTATTATAAATAAAGCTGCAATAAATGAGAGAGTGACTTGTACAAGAGACAGGGATAAAAACCATTCCCAATAAAAAGAAATGCAAAAAAGCAAAATGACCATCTGAGGAGGCCTTACAAATAACTGTGAAAAGAAGAGAAGTGAAAAGCAAAGGAGAAAAGGAAAGATACACCCATTTAAATGCAGAATTCCAAAGAATAGCAAGGAGAGATAAGAAAGCCTTGCTTAGTGATCAGTGCAAAGAAATAAAGGAAAACAATAGAATGGGAAGGACTAGAGATCTCTTCAAGAAAATTAGAGATACCAAGGGAATATTTCATGCACAGATGGGCTCGATAAAGGACAGAAATGGTATGGACCTAACAGAAGCAGAAGATATTACGAAGAGGTGGCAAGAATACACAGAAATATACGAGACAGCAAAAGAGACACTGATGTATAGAACAGTCTTTTGGACACTTTGGGAGAGGGAGAGGGTGGGATGATTTGGAAGAATGGCATTGAAAGATGTATGATATTATATATGAAACGAGTCACCAGTCCAGGTTCAATGGACGATACTGGATGCTTGGGGCTGGTGCACTGGGATGACCCAGAGGGATGGTATGGGGAGGGAGGAGGAAGGAGGGTTCAGGATGGGGAACACGTGTATACCTGTGGCAGATTCATGTTGCTATATGGCAAAACCAATACAATATTGTAAAGTTAAAAAAAAAAAAAAAAAGAAATGTACAAAAAAGATCTTCACAACCCGGATAATCACGATGGTGTGATCATTCACCTAGAGCCAGACATCCTGGAATGTGAAGTCAAGTGGGCCTTAGAAAGTATCACTATGAACAAAGCTAGTGGAGGTGATGGAATTCCAGTTGAGCTATTTCAAATCCTCAAGGATGATGCTGTGAAAGTGCAGCACTCAATATGCCAGCAAATTCGGAAAACTCAGCAGTGGCCACAGACGGGAAAAGGTCAGTTTTCATTTCAATCCCAAAGAAAAGCATTGTCAAAGAATGCTCAGACTACCTCACAGTTGCACTCATCTCACATGCTAGCAAAGTAATGCCCAAAATTCCCCAAGCCAGACTTCAACAATATGTGAGCCATGAACTTCCATATGTTCAAGCTGGTTTTAGAAAAGGCAGAGGAACCGGAGATCAAATTGCCAACATCTGCTGGATCATCAAAAAAACAAGAGAGTTCCAGAAAAACATCTATTTCTGCTTTACTGACTATGCCAAAGCCTTTGACTGTGTGGATCACAATAAACTGTGGGAAATTTTGAAAGAGATGGGAATACCAGACCACCTGACTTGCCTTTTGAGAAACCTGTATGCAGATCAGGAAGCAACAGTTAGAACTGGACATGGAACAACATACTGGCTCCAACTAAGGAAAAGAGTATATTAAGGCTGTATATTGTCACCCTGCTTATTTAACTTATATGCAGAGTACATCATGAGAAATGCTGGGCTGGATAAAGCACAAGCTGGAATCAAGATTGCTGGGAGAAATATCAGTAAACACAGATGACACCACTTTTATAGCAGAAAGTGAAGAACTAAAGAGCCTCTTGGTGAAAGTGAAAGAGGAGAGTGAAAAAGCTGGCTTAAAGCTCAACATTCAGAAAACTAAGATCATGGCATTCAGTCCCATCACTTCATGGCAAATAGATCGGAAAACAGTGGAAACAGTGGCAGACTTTATTTTTGGGCTCCAAAATCACTGCAGATGGTGATTGCAGCCATGAAATTAAAAGACACTTACTCCTTGGAAGGAAAGTTCTAACTAACCTAGACAGCGTATTCGAACGCAGAGACATTACTTTGTCAACAAATGTCTTTCTAGTCACAGCTATGGTTTTCCAGTAATCATGTATGGATGTGACAGTTGGACTATAAGGAAAGCTGAGCACTGAAGAATTGATGCTTTTGAACTGTGGTGTTGGAGAAGACTCATGAGAGTCTCTTGGACTGCTAGGAGGTCCAACCAGTCCATTCTAAAAGAAATCAGTCCTGGGTGTTCATTGGAAGGACTGATGTGGAAGCTGAAACTCCAAAACTTTGGCCACCTGATGTGAAGAGCTGACTCATTAGAAAAGACCCTGATGCTAGGAAAGATTGAAGGCAGGAAGAGAAGGGGACGACATAGGATGAGATGGTTGTAAGGCATCACTGACTCAATGGACATGAGTTTGGGTGAAATCCCGGAACTGGTGATGGACGGGGAGGCCTGGCGTGCTGCAGTCCATAGGGTTGCAAAGAGTCGGACATGACTGAGGGAAAGAACTGAACTGAACTGAAATGAGAGAGTGTAGATAACTTTTCCATTTAAGTACGTTTGTGTCCTTCAGAAAAGTACCCAGAAGTGGATAAATGAGTCTTGGGTAGTTTTATTTTCAGGTTTGTTTGTTTTTTTCTTTTTTTTTTTTTTTTTAGTGAAACCTCCATTCAGTTTCCCCCAGTGGCTGTACCAACTTACATTACCACCAACAGTGCACAGAGTTCCCTTTTCTCCATATCCCCACCAAGGTTTATTTGTTGTCATTTTGACAATAGCTATTCTGACACGTGTAAACAAGTCTCATTATGGTTTTGATTTGTGCTCCCTGATTACTGATGTTGAACACCTTTCTATGTACCTGTTGGCCATCTGTGTGATTTTTGGCAGTGATATACTTTGATTCTTCTATCTTTTGTGTGTCTACTATAGGTTTTTCTTTGTATTTGATGTGATTCTTACACATAAAACAACATGTGTTTATAATAATGTATTTTAGGTCCATACCTTATATTTGAATACATTCTAAAGCTTTACATTTTTACTGCTCTCTCCTTCACATTGTTTTTGATGTCACAATTTACATTTACATTTTACATATACAATTTACATTGTATATACATCTTGTATATACACTAACAAATTATTGAACCTATAGTTACTTTTACTACTTTTGTCTTTTAACCTTCATGCTTTATAAGTTATTGCCAAAACCTTTTTTCAGCATTATATTATTCCAAATTTTACTACATGTACATTTACCAGTGAGATTTGTTTTGTCACTATGTAGCACCCTTCCCTTTCACCTTATATAAGGCTGGTCTGCTGCTGCTGCTGCTAAGTCGCTTCAGTCGTGTCCGACTCTGTGCGACCCCATAGACGGCAGCCCACCAGGCTTCCCTGTCCATGGGATTCTCCAGGCAAGAACACTGGAGTGGGTTGCCATTTCCTTCTCCAATGCATGAAAGTGAAAAGTAAAAGTGAAGTCGCTCAGTCGTGTCCGACTCCTAGCGACCCCATGGACTGCAGCCCACCAGGCCCCTCCGTCCATGGGATTTGCCAGGCAAAAGTACTGGAATGGGTTGCCATTGCCTTCTCCGAAGGCTGGTCTAGTGGTGATAAACTCCTTTAGCTTCTATGTGTCTGGAAAGCTCTTTATCTCTCATTCAATTTGGTAGGATAACTTTGCCAGTTAGAGTATTCTTGGTTGGCAGTTTCTTTCAGCATTTTGAATATATCATTATTCTCCCTTCCTTTCTACAAATTTCCTACTGAAAAATCTGACAAACTTCTTGGGGTTCCTTTCTACATGACAAACTGTTTTTATCTTGCTGCTTCTAAGAGTCTCTTTAATTTTTGACACTTTAATTATAATGTATTTTGGTGTGATTCTCTTTGGATTTCTCTTATCTAGAAATCTCTGGGTTTCCTGGATCTTCATTTCTTTCCTTTCCAAGGTTACGTAAGTTTTCAGACATAATTTCCTAAAATAGTTTTCCTGCTTCTCTTTCTTCTCTTTTTGGGATCCTGATAATGTGAATATTTGTTTTCTTGATGTTGTCACATACATTCCTATGCTGTCTTCACTTATTTTTTTTTTTTCTTTTCGCTATTCTCGTTGGACGATTTCCACTGCCCTGACTTTGAGTTCATTGACTTCTCTCTTCTGCTGTATCTAGTCTATTGTTTAACCCCTCTGTTGTTTATTTCAGTTTAGTTCCTGTGTTTTTCAGTTTTGGAATTTCTATTTAGCGTTGTCTTATATCCTTGAAATTCTCACTTTGTTTATCTGTTCTTCTCCTGAGTTTGGTTCACGTCTATGACTATTGTTTTGAACTCTTTTTTAGTTATTAATAAATATCTCCATTAAGGTCTTTTTCTTGGGTTTTATATCTTGTTCCTTTATTTGGAACATACTCCTCTATTTCTTCAATTTGCTTCACTCTCTTTGTCAGTTTACATGAATTAGGTAAAATAGCAACCACTTCCAGTCTTGAAAGAGTGGCCTCATGTAGTAGATAAAGCATATTGTTTAACCCTTTCCTAGCTCTTGATTGTCTCACAAACCTTTCTGATTACCTAAGCAGTCTACATTGTTTTTAGTGGCTTCCAGTAGTTGAGTGTGTGCCAAGGCCTGTCACTGTCCTAAAAGGGAGGATCTTAGTCTAGATTCAGGCAGATTAGAAATCAGACACTCAGGCAGCAGCTCTTAAAGTATGTAAACCTCTTTCAGGGGAAGACTGGGAGATGATATTTCTATCTGCCTCTGCCCTGAATCCTGGTGTGATAGTTAAGAGCTGTTTGTTTGCTACCATCCTATTGAACTTGTGAACACATATTCAAAAGCTTATATGAATATGCCAGCAGACCCAGGCTACCAATGGGTGTGTCTTCTGAGTGAAGCCAAAGGGCCTGATGTGTACACATGCTCCTTTCTCAGATGCCAACCTGCAGCAGAGCAGTGGGAGAATGTGAATATAGCACACACCAGCCTCTCCAGTCTCCAGAGAGGGCTGTAGTCTGTCCTTAGCTACATGTTTACCAAGGAGCCTGCTGTTCGGGGCACAGCTGTGAATGTAAACAGGTCTCTTTAACAGACTGGGCTGTACTTCATTTTCCTGTCTCTGTACTGTGCCTATGGGTTGGTAGTTAAGAATTCTTTCTCCATTTATTACAGTCTATAAGGACCGTAAGTCCCACTGGCCACAGAGCCAGGCAATCAAAGAGTGTCTATAAGATAGCAGCTATAAAAACCAGGCACCAGATGTGTGCACAGGAGATAACCAGTGACTTGGAGAAGGCTGTGATTATGATGGTGACTGTGGTTATAATGGCTATGATCATAATGCCTGCTCTCTGTGGAGGATTACAGTAGTCACCTGGATGTGTTTTAATTTATTAGGTGACTGCTCCTTGGGCCAAAGCTTTAAGAAAAACAAGTAAGCATCTTTCAGCAAACACTGGGTGTTTTTCGGTTGAATGCACTTAAATGCAAGATTTCTCTTGTTTGACTGTTTGTAACAGTTGCTCAGTTAGTTTTGGGGTTTCTTTCAGAGGAAATTATTCCATAGTAGCTGTAGGCTTGGTGTGTCTGTGGGAAGAGGTGACTTCAGAATCTTCCTATGTCACTGTCTTGAACTGGAAACATCTCTGGTAAAAGTCAGTGATATGGTGTCACTACAGTAATCAACTCTCACTTAATACGAGCAGTAGCATTCTGATTGCCATTGGATTAGTGCGTCATCTAGTGGCATTGCTCCATTTGATCCATACAATAAGGGAAAAAAATTACTGTGCTTAGATTTCCCAGAAACTATGAACCTGAGGAAAAGTTTTATGTGCTTCAAATTTATTACTCAGTGTGACTGCAGAAAGCAAGCATGCAAAAGGCGGACTGAGGCCAGTTGGGAGGAAAAGTGAATCTGATGGATTGTTATTTAACTGGCTGCTGTTGGATATGAAGCATGACTGCTTGGTGTCACCAGATTGTCCTATAAGAAGAGAAACTATCCTGAAAGTAACTGTTTATCTGGAGAAGGAAGAAAGAACAATGTAATTCCTTTGTACTTTCTAGTTGAATGTGCAGGCAAGTCTTGTTATCTCTCAATATTTCAGTAACTCTAGGGTAGGAAGCAAGGATGCATAATTGAGACATAAAGAAAAGCACTGTTAGGCTCTGCTTGAAGTAACTGGCTGATATAAGTGCAGTGTTAGTGACTGCAGAAGCTACTTGTTCAACTACAAACAAGCAAACTTCCTGGAAAGAGATCACCTCTGAGTAATTGGTACATACCACTTCAAATACTTTATATCATTTGAAACTACCCTAATCACACATTGAAAATGAGAAAACTGAGCCTCAGGGTTTCCCAGGACAACTAGAAAGTAACAGAGCTGAGATTTAAATCCATGTCTGTCTGCTTCTAATGTATTAATACATGCCCTCTTTCCTTCTGCATAGTAGGCATTTATCAGCTTGCAAATACTTTGTGCATGTATTGCTGATTTCTACTCTGATTTATAAATACATATGTCCTACAGACTGGCTGCTCTACCTAATATCTATCTGATGTATCAGTACTTATTCTCTGATTATTGATATTTTCCCTGAAAAATCATTTCCCTAGTATTAATATTTACCATTTGAATGTATAGTAAAATCTTCTATACAATGACTGATCCAGTAATCTAAGGTCTATCTGTTGCTCTTTCCTCATCTTCTGAAGTATAACCAGTGACATACAGAAATTGCTAATAATTAAAGCACTTACTACATGTTTGGGACTGCCCTAAATTATTTGCGTTGACCAACTTTGAGGTTTATAGCAGAATAATTAGGCCCTGTTTTTCTCCTGTTATTCAGGTAAAGAAACAAGACAATTTCTCTGTCCTCTCACAGCTAGAAAATAGTAAAGCCAGATATAAATAAAGGCACTAAGATTCCTTCTGTTAGAGACTAATCACTATGTTAACTTGAAAAATCTTTTGATTTTGTAAATCTTTTTTGAATCCATCCATTTTAATCCATGCCAACTGTCAGCAATGGAATCCAAGTCAACATCTTCCTGTTATAGCAACTCTTAACTAATGCCCCATTACCCAGTATTCTTCCTTACCAGTGCACTCTCTACATCATGACCAACAGTGTTTAAGAAGTAAATATGATTGTATATCTTCCTACAGAAAACCCATTCAAAAACCTTCTAATATCCTTCCAATAAGATGGAATTACATTAATACTGCCCACAATGGACTTGGCACACTGGGCCTGGCTCCTGCAGACCTCTCCATCATCATCTGTCCAGAAACTAAATCTTCAGTGTAAATGGTATGCTGTGTGCTCAGCTGCTTCAGTCATGTCTGGCTCTTTGCAACCCCGTGGACCATATCCCACCAGGCTCCTCTGACGATGGGATTTTCCTGGGAAGAATACTGGAGTGGGTTGGTTGCCATTTCCTTCTCCAGGGGATCTTCCCAACCCAGGGATAGAACCCGAGTCTCCTACATCTCCTGCACTGCAGACAGATTCTTTACCGCTAAGCCACCAGGGATAGCACTGTGCAAATACTTTCTATTCCTCCAAGTTGCTGCTCTCTTTCACGACAGGGCTATGCCCTTCACGTGCAACTTCCCATCCTATCTCCAACACTTTCATGTAGGAATTTTTCTGGAGACTCTTCAGTTTCTATAACCCCCATCATTGTTGGTAACTCGAACTTTATTACTTGTGTCAGTATTTCCCAAGTATTTATTACTTGTGTACACAGTATTTATTTATTTGTATACACAAGTATTTATTACTTGTGTCAGCATTCTGGGAGCAGGGACCATGTTTGAAACCTGTTGTTGCTAACACAGCACCAAGTAAAGGAACGTCTACCCCCCCCACACACACACACAATACATGAAAGCATCCACGAATACATGCACATGCAACCACATACATGCTCAAACACATGGGTGCTTACACCATCCAGTAAATTCATATTCTTCTAGAGCATGGTTTTGTTGTAGATAAAACACTTAACTAGAAGATAAATAGAGACAAACTTTAATTGGATATTTCCAGTTAATGGGACATTTCCTCAAACTGACCTGAGAAAATCAACTTAATAAAGGTTGCTCCCAATTTTCAAAGACTGTTCAACATCGTGTAGCCTGAAGATTGATTCTCTATCTTTATTCAAGATCCTTCAGGATCTTCTAATTGCAAGCACAGCATTGGGTTTATCTCCACCTCTTGTAAATTCCTCTGTATTGATATCAGATCAGATCAGATCAGTCGCTCAGTCGTGTCCGACTCTTTGCGACCCCATGAATCGCAGCACGCCAGGCCTCACTGTCCGTCACCAACTCCCGGAGTTCACTGAGACTCATGTCCTTCGAGTCAGTGATGCCACTCGGCCATCTCATCCTCTGTCGTCCCCGTCTCCTCATGCCCCCAATCTGTCCCAGCATCAGAGTCTTTTCCAATGAGTCAACTCTTCGCATGAGGTGGCCAAAGTACTGGAGTTTCAGCTTCAGCATCATTCCTTCCAAAGAAATCCCAGGGCTGATCTCCTTCAGAATGGACTGGTATAGTAAATATGTTTTACTGAATTTCTATATGATACATTTTAAAGAAAGCTTTAAAGTAATTTTTCTTAAAGGGCTGTGTTTACTTAATTTTAAACATTAATATCTTTGATGCTTAATCCAGTAGAAATTTTAAGATCAAACTTTTTCATTTAATATTAAAGTGCAATTTTGTTCTTCTAATAGCATAAATAGAATTGTTTACAGCATACTAAAGAAAGACTTCCCAGATAGCTAAGTTGGTAAAGAATCCACTTGCAATACAGGAGACCCTGGTTCAATTCCTAGGTCAGGAAGATCCACTGGAGAAGGAATAGGCTACCCACTCCAGTATTCTTGGGCTTCCCTTGTGGCTCAGCTGATAAAGAATCCACCTGCAATGCAGAAAACCTGGGTTTGATCCCTGGGTTGGGGAGATCCCCTGGAGAGGGACAGGCTATCCACTCCAGTATTCTGGCCTGGAGAATGTTTCTATTCTAGCCTATGGTGAAAAAAAAAAAAAAAGAAAGAAAGAAAGAAAAGAATAAAGATAAGCGAAATAAAGCATTTTTCACATTAAAAATGAGAAAACACTTTGAAGTAAACAAAATTTCTCAATATTGTTGCTAAATACTGTAATAGGATTCCATTGGGATGAATTCTAGATATTGTAATCAGAGCATAAATCTAGATGCTTTAACTAATTAAAAGTCAATATTTTAAACGTCTATTTCAATATAGGTAATTTTAAGAAAGCAACTTCTTCTTCAGTCTCCATAGAAGAGAATAGCAAATTCATTCCACAAAACTTTTGTGTTTAGGCATTCAGTATAGCATGCTATGATTTCTTAGTAAAAATACATCGTTTAAAACAGTGATTTTTTTTTAAATTTTGGCATATATAATTTAGTGTATATCTTAACACTATCACTAGTTCAAGTTTTATTTTAAGAAATGGCAATCTTTCTAAGTACTCCCAGAAAATAATTCAGAGTATTTAAATATGAGGAGGAAAATGTTATTTTTAACTCTGAAAATAAGGTCTCTAGTTGTTACAGAAAACCAAAAATAGCTTTTTAATGAAGCTGTTAAAATATTTTATAAAACTGATTTCTCTGTTCCCACCCTGTCTCTTGTTCTGAAACTTGACTATAATGACTTTGTAGGCTTCCTTGTCACAAATCTTGTCTCCCTCAAATCTCTTCTAGTTACACTTGTCCCAGGTAAAAAGCAACCTGACCACATCACTTCACATATTATAGCAGTTCATAATTCCCATGTGGTTACAATAGAATGTTCGAACTTTTTAATATGACGCGAAAGGTCTTCAGGAATGGCTTACTTTCTTCCAGGATAGCCTGTCAGGAACGCTATAAACCTTGGTGAAAGTGGAATAGCCCAGCATTGGTGAATCCTGGGACTCTGTTTCACTCAGAATCATGGCCAGATCTTTCTGTTTAGCTCTTGGTCACAGGAAGACTACAGCATCTCTAGCCATTACATTCTTTCATGACACCAACTAAGAGAAGAAGATATGGTTCATCTTTGTGTCTGTCTCCTTATCCAAGGAAAACCTTTTATGGAAGCCATGTCCTCCGTCCTCCCAGCAGAACTGCCTTTTGGTTTCATTGGCTATAGGACAGGATTATATACCTACTCGCACTAGTGGTAAAAAAATCTGCCTGCCAATACAAGAGACGGGTTTGATCCCTGGGTCGGGAAGATCCCCTGGAGTAGGAAATGGCAACCCATTCAGTATTCTTGCCTAGGAAATTCCATGAAAAGAGGAGCCTGGTGGGCTACAGTCCAGGGGGCTGCAAAGAGACGCTACTGAGTGACTGAGTACAGCTAATTACCAGAAGTAATCAGTTTAAGCTCTAGTGCATTAATCAGTTTTGACTAGTTATAATTCATTCCCTGAAGCACTAGAAAAAACTACCTCTCCTGAATATATTGCCACGTGAGCAAACTTAGGGTTGAATTTATTAGGCAATATTGGAGCAATGGATATGTGGTATGCAAATAATTATTTCCCAATCCTCTTCTCAAAACTTTTAAAAGTTTGGCAACAGTTTCACATGTCCTGAGCTTCCCTGGTGGCTCAGATGGTAAAGAGTCTGCCTGCAAAGCAGGAGGCCCAGATTTGATTCCTGGGTAGGGAAATTCCCCTGGAGAAGGAAATGTCAACCCACTCCAGTGTTCTTTCTTGGAGAATCCCATGGATGGAAGAGCCTGTCAGACTACAGTCCATAGGGTCACAGAGTCGGACACAACTAAGTGACTTCACTTACTTACTTAACATATCCTAAGAACTCTCCCTTTACTGAGTTTATTTCTCATCTTCCATTCCTTTCACTATGCAGTTTTGAACAAGCTTGTCTAAGGTACAAACTCTTTCTAGTGAACCAGAAAAGAGAATATTATAAGTCTAGTGTTTTATCCTCCTGGTCACATTTATAGCCCTAAAATCCTGAATTTCTTTTAGGTTACTGTCCAAACCAAACTTTATCATGTCAGCCTTTGACTCTTGATCCTACTTTTTTCTCCACCTCACTTCTACTGCTACGTTGGCAGCTGCCAGATCATCTCTAACAAAGCCTCTCTAACTTCACTTGTATTTGGTCTCTCTATTCCTCGCTTCCAAAATATACTGGATGTATTTTTGTCATCATTGTCAAAATGTCCCTTATAAAATTATAAATTACATGTACTTTCTATGCAGTTTTTAAATTAATGCATGAATTTTTACTTATTCGAATGCACTTTAACTCAAACTCTCTTGATTTTTCAAAGTAACCAAAGATATCTGTTACTTATTGTTGCAAGAATTTTAAGTTGATATGTAATATATCAATACAAACAATATAGAACCAGTACTTGCTTATACTAATGAGTTTTATTCATGTATCTCATCCATTAAGAACATTAATTAAATTCATTATTTTTATGGTAGCTCTACTAGGCTATTACAACTTTCACACTATAGGTAAGTTGCTGCAAGCATCTATTTATTAATGGCTATTACTAGAATTTGTTACCAGATATGCCACAATTTCTCCTTTTGCTATTTCATTTTCCAGGCAGGCATCTTATATCTTTTTCTGAACTGTAATAATTACTGTAAATATAGTAACATTGATAAAGATAGAAAAACATTATACTGTATAATAAATAACATGAGTGCATGTTCAGGTATATTGTCAGTACATTATATAATACACACAATATATACTACAAATATATATTATCCATATTTTAAAGATTAGAACTGAGACAACTTACCAAAGTCATACACGTTAGTGGTTCAAGAGTCACACCAAGGCATTCTGTATCTAGAGGATAGTAAATGCCTCAAGAATTAATAAACCGTGCATTCAATTCCAGAGAAATAAAGTATGTTTCACCCCAGAATAAAGCAAGAATGGAAAACTTAGAAAATAAGAGAAATTTCTCACTTGATCTTTGATGGTGCTTAAAAGGCAATTTATTAATGTTATCTCCAAATCCATACACTTTCAGTGATGCCATTTTACTTCAGGTTAAAATCCAAATTGTTATAGGGCATTCAAGATAATGAATAATATGACCTTATCCAACTTTCTCAGAATTACCTTTAGTTGTCTTTGCTAGAGTAATCTTGCAGCTTCTTTAGTGGCTCAGAAGGTAAAGAATCTGCCTGCAATGTAGGAGACCTGGTTTTGATCCCTGGCTGGGAAGATCTCTGGAGAAGGGAATGGCTACCCACTCCAGTACTCTTGCCTGGGAAATCCCATGGACAGAGGGACCTGGCAGGCTACAGCCCACGGGGTTGCTGAGTCAGACACAACCTAATGGATAACACTTTCACTTCTACTTGTTAACTGCTATAACGATAGTATTTCTACCTAAATCATTTAATTGACAATTGATACAATTGTTTGTCATATTTCTTTTTCAGTTTTTAATTTCTATTTACTAACTTTTCACTTTTATTTATGATTTCAGTTCAGTCATGTCCGACTCTTTGTGACCCCATGGACTGCAGCATGCCCGGCTTCCCTGTCCATCACCAACTTCTGGAGCTTGCTCAAACTCATGCCCATTGAGTTGGTGATGCCATCCAATCATCGTATCCTCTGTTGCCCCCTTCTCCTCCTGCCCTCCATCTTTCCTAGCATCAGGGTCTTTTCAAATGAGTCAGTTATTTGTATCAGGTGGCCAAACTTTGGTTTCAGCTTCAGCATCAGTCCTTCCAATGAATATTTAGGACTGATTTCCTTTAGGATTGACTTGTAAAGCAATTATATAATCCTTGGGTTCAGAGACTGATTGTGAAGATGTAAGATTACTAAACAAAATTACATTTTGCTTATTTTACATCATTCAGTTATGCTTTAAAATTATACCAAATTTTAAAGGTGTCTGAAGTTTATTGGACACTTGCCTTTTGCTACAGACTGTTCTATTTAACTTTGTGTGTTATTTAATCCACACCTCCTCCCATGAATTTACTGCTAGAACTAGTACTCTGGAAGATGGGCTGTGAAAGGACAGGAAATCAATTGAGTATGTATGTATGTGAAAGATGAATAACTTGTACATAAAGCAGTATCATTTATCAGATTGAGTTCACATACAGAGTAGGACCATTTTGTAGAACTAATAAAGTATAAGTCAATGTATGATGTGAAATATGATGAAATTTGAAGAAAACAGGTCAGTAGAATATTTATCTTTCTCACTACCATTATATATATCAACAATTTTAAGCAATATTTATTTTGTGTCAATATTATAGGAACTCTAAGTACTATACATGTATTGTCATTTAATACTCTCAAAAGTCATAATAAGTACTATTTTCTCAATTTTAGAGACACATGATAAAAAAATTGACACAAAGTCTAAGACAACTAAATTGCTTACCGTTAAAAAGCTACAAAGTGGTAAAGACAGGAATTATAATATTAAATGAGTCTTTTTTATACTCAGAAAGATTTGATACCATCCTAGACTGCCCTTTTATCAAATTAGATTATGGCCTATAAAGATAGGCATAAGAGAAAAAAACTGGCAAAAAGACTGCATGACTTACCTGTGTGCTATATTTTACACTATCAATTTAACCAAGAGACATAGTCTACTTTTAATCTTATGACCAAACAGTGCTTCTAAAGTTTAACAATGAATAATAAAAAAATCTGAAGAAGATATAGGCTAGGATGCATATATAAAATCATCTCTGCAAGATTATATGTGAGATTATAAGTATACCTGTATAATTTATTAGATTTAGCCAGATCTAGCATGTCAACTCTCATACTAGCATGTAGCCAGTATGTAGACAGATATTTCATGGATTTATTCCATATTATAGCTGCATTGTTTACATAAGTGCTTGGAACATGGTAGATATGCAGAAAGTGTTAATTTAATGAATGAGTGTATCATTTTTTTTTCCCACCACATCCCATAGAGTTCAACAATAGAATGATGGAAAACATTATCCTGCTGCTGCTGCTGCTGCCTCTGCTGCTGCTGCTGCTAAGTCGCTTCAGTCGTGTCCGACTCTGTGCAACGCCATAGACAGGCTTCCCCATCCCTGGGATTCTCCAGGCAAGAACACTGGAGTGGGTTGCCATTTCCTTCTCTAATGCATGAAAGTGGAAAGTGAAAAGTGAA
>NW_011494919.1:2668525-2669638 GCF_000754665.1 Bison bison bison | reverse complement strand
GCCTGGAAAATCCCAAGGACGGAGGAGCCTGATGGGCTGCAGTCCATGGGGTCGCTAGGAGTCGGACACGACTGAGCGACTTCACTTTCACTTTTCACTTTCATGCATTGGAGAAGGGAATGGCAACCCACTCCAGTGTTCTTGCCTGGAGAATCCTGGGGACAGGGGGAGCCTGGTGGGCTGCCGTCTATGGGGTCGCACAGAGTCGGACACGACTGAAACAACTTAGCAGGAGCAGCAGCAAGTATTTATCTACCTTTTAAGTTCATACCTTTCAACAACCTTCATACATTTCCCCCTCTCTACTCCCTTCTGATAACACAAATCTGATCTTTTACTATGAATTTGCTTAAAAAAAAAATTCCTGTATCAAACTGCATTTATCATTGTCTGACTTTGTTCACTTTGTTACCTTCACAGTCCATCCGTGTGGTTGCAAATGAAAGAATTTCTATTTTTTTATGTCTTAAAATATATGTATATATTGGAAATTTTTTTCAGTCATATAGATACGTATACATAAAGTCTTACACATTTATCTATTCATCTGTCAGTGGGCATTTGTTACCAAGTCTTGGCTATTGTAAATAATGCTGCTGTAAACATGGGGATGAAGATATCTTTCTGAATTAGTGTTTTTATTTCCTTTGGATATATTCTCAGAAGTGGAATTGTTGGATCATGTGGTAGTTCTGTGCTTTGATTATTATAGCTGTATAATAGAGTTTTAAATCAGAAATGTGATGCCTTCCACTTTGATTTTTTTGGACATTGCTTTGGCTATTCAAAACCTTCTGTGGTCCCATATAAATTTTAAGATTGTTTTTTCTACTTCTGTTTCTAAAAAGCTATTGGAATCTTGATATGGATTATATGGAATCTATGGAACAACAGACTGGTTCCAAATAGGAAAAGGAGTTTGTCAAGGCTGTATATTATCACCCTGTTTATTTAACTTATATGCAGAGTACATCATGAGAAACGCTGGGCTGGAAGAAACACAAGCTGGAATCAAGATTGCTGGGAGAAATATCAATAACCTCAGATATGCAGATGACACCACCCTTATGGCAGAAAGTGAAGAGGAACTCAAAAGCCTCTTGATGAAAGTGA
>NW_011494919.1:2665090-2666149 GCF_000754665.1 Bison bison bison | reverse complement strand
AGAGTCACTCAGTCCTGTCCGACTCTAGTGACCCCATGGACTGCAGCCTACCAGGCTCCTCCATCCATGGGATTTTCCAGGCAAAAGTACTGGAGTGGGGTGCCGTTTAAACAGTGCATTTCACACAGTATTGCTTTGATTTACCTTCAATTAAATCAAAGAAAATATGACAGATAAAACATATTTAGTAATATAGATTATTAAAATGAAGAGAACAAAGGCTAAGAGTCTATATAAAAGAGGCTTAGATTCCTGAAGGCCAAATTTAGACAATATGCAAATATTTTCATTTTCAAGAAGTGAATAAGATAAAATAGAAAATTTATTTCATCTGTTGGAGGTCATCGATCAATGCCTAGAACATAGATACTATCAATTGAGTCTTTTTTCAATACTTATGGACTCCTGAATAATTAAAGCACATTTGTCCTGCAGGCCTGTGAGGCTGTCATGCTACCTGACCTACCAAGAACCAATACAAATGCTACTCTGCTTTGACTGCTATCTGCAAGCACTCAGTCACACTTTATCGATTTGTCCATGTAATCTCATTCAATCTCCAAAACAGGAAAAAAACTGGAACATATCATTATTCTCACTTTACAAATGAGGAAATTGGAGTTTAGAAATCCAAGTCTGACCCCAGAGCCCAGGTTCTAAGCCAGTGCTTCTCAAACTACTTATTTTTAAGTTTTATTGGGATATAATTGACATACAGCACCATAAATCTGAGGTGTATAGTAGAATGATTTGATTTACATGTACTGTGAAATGATTCCCATAATAAATAAACATCCACCTTCTCATAGGTACAAAAAAAAAAAAGTATTTGCTTGTGGTGGGAACTCTTTGGACTTTCAACTTTCAAATACACCATATAGCAGTGTTAACTGTAGTAGCCGTGTTATATACTATATCCTCGGAGAAGGCAATGGCACCCCACTCCAGTACTCTTGCCTGGAAAATCCCAAGGACGGAGGAGCCTGATGGGCTGCAGTCCATGGGGTCGCTAGGAGTCGGACACGACTGAGCGACTTCACTTTCACTTTTCACTTTCAT
>NW_011494919.1:2661705-2664813 GCF_000754665.1 Bison bison bison | reverse complement strand
AAAATCACTACAGATGGTGACTGCAGCCATGAAATTAAAAGAGGCTTGCTCCTTGGAAGGAAAGTTATGACCAACCTAGATAGCATATTCAAAAGCAGAGACATTACTTTGCCAACAAAGGTCCGTCTAGTCAAGGCTATGGTTTTTCCAATGGTCATGTATGGATGTGAGAGTTGGACTGTGAAGAAGGCTGAGCACCAAAGAATCGATGCTTTTGAACTGTGGTGTTGGAGAAGATTCTTGAGAGTCCCTTGGACTGCAAGGAGATCCAACCAGTCCATTTGAAAGGAGATCAGTCCTGGGTGTTCTTTGGAAGGAGTGATGCTAAAGATTAAGCTCCAATACTTTGGCCACCTCATTCGAAGAGTGGACTCATTAGAAAAGACCCTGATCCTGGGAGGGATTGGGGGCAGGAGGAGAAGGGGATGACAGAGGATGAGATGGCTGGATGGCATCACTGACTCGATGGACATGAGTCTGAGTGAACTCCAGGAGTTGGTGATGGACAGGGAGGCCTGGCGTGCTGCGATTCATGAGGTTGCAAATAGTCCGACACGACTGAGTGACTGATCTGATCTGATAGATGAATTTGGGTAGTATGGACATTTTACAAATATTCTTCCAGCCCACAGACACCAGATACCTTTTTATTTATGTCTTCAATTTCTTTCAATATCTTGTAGTTTTCAATTCTTGTAGATTATTGTCCTCTTGGTTAAATTTATCCCTAAATATTTTTTATTAGTTTGATGCTATTGTAAATGAGATCACTTTGTTTCTTTTCCCAATAGATCATTAGTATATGGAAGCACTGTTGATCCTTGTTATGTTAATTTTGTATAATGAAATCTTGCTGAATTAATTAATTAGATCTAACAGGTTTTCTTGTGTTCTTGGGATTTTCTATATATAAAGTCATCAGCACATAGAGCTAATTTAACTTCTTTTGCAATTTTGAAGCCTTTTATTTTTCTTGCCTGATTGTTCTGGCTAGGACTTCCAATCCTATACTAAATAGAAGTATTGAGAGTGTCTTGTTCTTGTTATAGAGGTAAAGGTTTAAGTCTTTTGCTATTGAGTTTGATGTCTGTGCTTCTTAAGCTTTAATGCATGTACAAGTCACCTCAATGTATTAGAAAACCAAGGTCAGGGGTGATGCCTCAAACTTTGAATTTTGTCAGTCTCCTAGACAATGCTGCTGCTAATCATGGGCCATAATTCTAGCAGTAAGACCCTATATCACTATGCCATCCAAGAATTTTATGATAGGTGCATGAGTATGTATTATAATAATACTTATTTATAATAAATGCGATTGAAATATGAGTATTTCAAGGAAACCAAATTAAAGTAGTATCAAGCGGACTGTTATCAATAACCAGTTTGAGTTATATAGAAGAATACCTCTATCCCATATCATTAGCACTAATGTCAAGGTCATAAACTACATGCATATACCATTCTTTCAGTGTTAGAAACAAGTATGAAACCTCTAGATATCTTTACATGGAAAATTTTGGTATCTTTAAGCATTTCCAAAGCTTGACATGCTTGTTTGTTTTCAGTAAATTAATGCAATATTATACAGATCATGAATAACAGAAAATAATTTTTCAATATATTGTAAAGCTTTTACCTCCATTGAACATTTTCTTGATTAATTTAGGTACATACCTTTCATGACAATGACAAATTTCATCAGTGTGTGAAAGAGAACTGTTTCTGAGCTAAGAAAACAAACATGTCAACAACTTGAGTAACTGGAGAAGCATTGTTTTACCAACTCAAATTTGGTAAGTAAAACTTAGATTCTTGTCTTCCAAGACTATAAATAAATAGAAATAAAATCCCCAAGATATTTTATTATAAATTCAAAAATAAATAAGTGACTAGGAAATGAAGGTAGCGTCATAACAGTGAAGAAATAATAAAGCATCATGCTAATCCACAGTTCAAACAATGCATGTTGTTTCTTATTTTACAAAGGACATTTTGCTTTTGTTTGGTTGCTAAGTGACTCTTTTGTGACCCCATGGACTGTAGCCTGTTAGGCTCCTCTGTCCAAAAGATTACCCGGGCAAGAATACTGAAATGGGTTGTCATTTCCTTCTCCAGGAGATCTTCCTGACCCAGAGATCAAACCCATATCTCCTGCATTGGTAGACGGGTTCTTTATCAGTGAGTCACCAGGCAAGCCCACATTTTTCCATGCTTCCTGAAAATACCCTGTTTATATTGAAATATCACATTTTAATGATATTCTTACTAAGTAGGTTTTTATACAATAAATCTGTGTACATACTCCTATTAAAACTCAGAATACTGCTTGTCATTAGAATAAACATTTTTCTGGAGAATGTACATTCTATATGTATGTCTGTATTCTCAAGTTACAATTAATATTAAGAGTTAAAACAGCAAATTCACATTATGTTGAATGGATGTTATTTTCTCTACTTGGACATCACAAACTATATTTTTAATCTAAAGTCACTTTTTTCAACAAATATTTTCTGACTATTGAATTATGCTAAAGGATGATCTTTATTTAAGGGGTTTAAAATTCAAAGAAAACAAATGTATGAATAATATCCATAAAAAACATGAAATGGTGAGGCCATTCATTTGACTATAAAGAATTTTAAAGACTTAACATCCTCTTTAAAAAAAAAAAAAGCCAAAAGAAATAATTAGAAAGCCTTTTAATATCTGCTAAGACTAAAGTGCCTCTTGAGAAATTTGTATGCAGGTCAGGAGGCAACAGTTAGAACTGGACATGGAATAACAGACTGGTTCCAAATAGGAAAAGGAATACGTCAAGGCTGTATATTGTCACACTGCTTATTTAACTTATATGCAGAGTACATCATGAGAAACGCTGGGCTGGAAGAAACACAAGCTGGAATCAAGATTGCTGGGAGAAATCTCAGTAACCTCAGATATGCAGATGACACCACCCTTATGGCAGAAAGTGAAGAGGAACTCAAAAGTCTTTTGATGAAAGTGAAAGTGGAGAGTGAAAAAGTTGGCTTAAAGCTCAATATTCAGAAAACTAAGATCATGGCATCTGGTCCCACACTTCATGGGAAATAGATGGGGAAACAGTGG
>NW_011494919.1:2646842-2661138 GCF_000754665.1 Bison bison bison | reverse complement strand
AGGAGAAGGGGATGACAGAGGATGAGATGGCTGGATGGCATCACCAACTTGATGGACATGAGTTTGAGTGAACTCCAGGAGTTGGTGATGGACAGGGAGGCCTGGCGTGCTGTGATTCATCAGGTTGGACACGACTGAGCAACTGAACTGACTAACTGAGCTAAAATAAATGGCAGTTTCTTAGGCTGATTCTT
Source organism: Bison bison bison (assembly GCF_000754665.1). Classification (NCBI taxonomy): domain Eukaryota; kingdom Metazoa; phylum Chordata; class Mammalia; order Artiodactyla; family Bovidae; genus Bison; species Bison bison. The sequence continues at coordinate 2,660,944 of NW_011494919.1, read as the reverse complement.
AAGTTGAATCCCATGTCTATTCCCTGAGACCTTTGAAACCTCTGAGGAGATATAGCTATTCATGACCTAAAGCACCTCTCCAAGAAATAGACCACATTAGATAAACAAAAAAGTAGACAAGATTCCAGAATGGAGATTAGACCTATAGCCAAAAGGATTACATTCTCAAAGTTTCTCAGCCAAACCTCAAATCATCCCCAAATACTCAGAACCCAGTCCTTATGTTCACAGTGTGTGTAGACTTCATGCAAAGTTCCATTTGCAAATTCTATAAAAAGTTTGATTGACAGAAATGCTGGTTAGAGAGGAGCAGAGCAGGTGAGGGTGCAAAAGAGGATGTGTCCGGTTCACTCCGTGCCCAGTTTCTGAATGAACTGTTGCATGACATCTCTGGGGAGATCACAGAATGTTGTCAGTTCTACACTGAGTTGATGCTTAATTCCTTTCTGTTTAATAATTTAGAAAATAAAACTTGTTTGTATCCTCATATCACTTCATAAATAGCTGAATTTGCCTCTCTTCCATTCTCTCTTTCTATACCCACACATTTATATATATAGTATATTTAGTCATGAGATAGTAAGGAATGTTGAGGTAACTTCTAATTTAAATATTTTAATACAAGTTTTTACATGATTCATATCATGCATGTTTAGTTAAAGGTGATCCTGCATCAAGAAGACTTATGATTGCCCATCATAATGTTAGTTGCTTAGTCATGTTCGACTCTTTGTGACCCCATGGACTGTAGTTCTCCAGGCTTCTCTGTCCATGGTATTCTCCAGGCAAGAATACTGGGGTGGGTAGCCATTCCCTTCTCCCAAGGGATATTCCCAATCCAGGGATTGAACCTGGATCTCCTGCATCGCAGACAGGTTCTTTACCACCTGAGCCACTAGGGAAACCCACCATATATTAGAGCAAAGTTTAAGCAATTATAAGATGCCAGTGAGTCTCCGCAGTGTGTTTTTCCTGCTGCTAAGGGATGAACGGGGTGTTCTGTCACATGGTAGTCAAGATGCAGAGGAGACTGAAACTAGCACCAGTCAGCTGACTGGGAGTAAACTCTAGAGGAGGGACTTAATCATTATTGGAGAAAGCTTTTTTTTTTTCTTTAAAGGCTAGAGGGCAGTGATGACAACATTAGAATCAAGCAATAAGATTGATGACTGTTACCAGGAGAAGGAGTTTAAATAAATAGAAATGGTTCTTAAGACTAAAACTAGAACAGAAACACAAGTCCACACAGGGGGCTGTTTGATACCAAACCCTATACCATTCACCATATACTCTCTCAAGCAGCACCTAAACTGCTGCACTCTTTCTCCTTCAGCAATCCATTGTGATGCCTCTTCTGCACTTCCCAGAAAGTAGAATCAGTCAAATGCTCTCCAATCTGGAGGACTAATTGATATCACATCCACCTTTAGCACATAGAAGGACAAAGCCTAGCCAGAGTTTATAGGAAAGCAGAGAATTAAAAATATCAGGAGAAGGACATTAAAGTTGATTTTCTTCACACATCTTATAACAAATGCATTGAGCACCCAGTATATGGCCAGAGACTAAAACAGGCACCAGGAAAACTTATCCAGACTCATTTCACATAACCTGAGACCTCATGCAGTACACTCCAGCAGCAATGCCCTTGTCTGTTCTTGGAACACAACATATCCTGGGCATCCACGTGTCCCCTCTTCCAGGAATTGCTCACAAGAGTGACTTCATCTTACTCAATTCTCTTCATTATTTTGGCATTAGCTTAATTGATGCTTCTCCAGAGATATCTTTGACATCTATCCCAAACCTATTATAATCTCTCATCACACTCTTTCCTATCTTTTATAGCTCATAAAAGTTTTAGATCTCTTTGTGTATGTGTGATTATATCTTATTGTCTACATTTCCAATAAACTGAAAGTTAGTAGTTCTCAATCTTGACTGCACATGAAATCGGAGCCTTTTAAAAAAGTATCAGTGTCAAAGACCTCATTCGTTTTTGTTTGTTTGTTTAACTATTTTATTTCTCCTTCTTGATTTATTTTTCTTTTTTTTTCTTTTTATTTCTTAAATTTTATTTTATTTTTAAACTTTACAATATTGTATTAGTTTTGCCAAACATCGAAATGAATCCGCCACAGGTATACCTGTGTTCCCCATCCTGAACCCTCCTCCCTCCTCCCTCCCCATACCCTCCCTCTGGGTCGTCCTGGTGCACCAGCCCCAAGCATCCAGTATCGTGCATTGAATCTGGACTGGTGACTCGTTTCATACATGATATTATACATGTTTCAATGCCATTCTCCCAAATCTCCCCACCCTCTCCCTCTCCCACAGAGTGCATAAGACTGATCTATACATCAGTTTCTCTTTTGCTGTCTCGTACACAGGGTTATTGTTACCATCTTTCTAAATTCCATATATATGCGTTAGTATACTGTATTGGTGTTTTTCTTTCTGGCTTACTTCACTCTATATAATAGGTTCCAGTTTCATCCACCTCATTAGAACTGATTCAAATGTATTCTTTTTAATGGCTGAGTAATACTCCATTGTGTATATGTACCACAGCTTTCTTATCCATTCATCTGCTGATGGGCATCTAGGTTGCTTCCATGTCCTGGCTATTATAAACAGTGCTGCGATGAACATTGGGGTACACGTGTCTCTTTCCCTTCTGGTTTCCTCAGTGTGTATGCCCAGCAGTGGGATTGCTGGATCATAAGGCAGTTCTATTTCCAGTTTTTTAAGGAATCTCCACACTGTTCTCCATAGTGGCTGTACTAGTTTGCATTCCCACCAACAGTGTAAGAGAGTTCCCTTTTCTCCACACCCTTTCCAGCATTTATTGCTTGTAGACTTTTGGACACCTTATCTTTGACAAAGGAGGCAAGAATATACATTGGATTAAAGACAATCTCTTTAACAAGTGGTGCTGGGAAAACTGGTCAACCACTTGTAAAAGAATGAAACTAGAACACTTTCTAACACCATACACAAAAATAAACTCAAAATGGATTAAAGATCTCAACATAAGACCAGAAACTATAAAACTCCTAGAGGAGAACATAGGCAAAACACTCTCCGACATACATCACAGCAGGATCCTCTATGACCCACCTCCCAGAATATTGGAAATAAAAGCAAAAATAAGCAAATGTGACCTAATTAAACTTAAAAGCTTCTGCACAACAAAGGAAACTATTAGCAAGGTGAAAAGGCAGCCTTCAGATTGGGAGAAAATAATAGCAAATGAAGCAACTGACAAACAACTAATCTCAAAAATATACAAGCAACTCCTACAGCTCAACTCCAGAAAAATAAATGACCCAATCAAAAAATGGGCCAAAGAACTAAGTAGACATTTCTCCAAAGAAGACATACAGATGGCTAACAAACACATGAAAAGATGCTCAACATCACTCATTATCAGAGAAATGCAAATCAAAACCACTATGAGGTACCATTTCACACCAGTCAGAATGGCTGCGATCCAAAGACCTCATTCTTAAAGATTCAAATTTAACCTGGAATGTGGTCTGGGCCTCCCACATATTTAAGAGCTTCCCAGATGCTTCTGATATGTGGTAGATAAAGCTGAGAATCTGATGTACAGTCTTTGAGACAAGGATCTATAAGGGGACAAAAGCTGTCTCTCTTTGGTTTACTACCACACCCACTATGTCAAACAGAGTACCTGCTGCATATCAGAATCCTGAATGAAGTCAGGGTCCTGAGGTTGAGTCGCTAAAATCACATCCAGAATGAGCATGTTTTCCAGTTATGACTAAAAGGCTCTTCTTGAATATTTGTCATAAAAGAAGGGTAGGAAGGCAGTTCCAGAGGCAAGCAAGATATTATTCGTGTGATCTGAGGAGGTTCAAGATACAGATATAGAGGGTTTAAATATTCAACCTCTGATGATAATGCTGCGTGGTTGTTAGCAACATTTTTACCCTTTTTGTGACTTACTTCATCTGAAAAATGACAGTAGCAATGCTGCCTACCTTATGGGGTTGTGAACATTTAATTTAAGGAATATGCATGAGTATATAGGAAGTGCTAAGTGTCAACTGTTATCTGTGTCACTATCAGTAGCTGAGTAGCTTATTCTGAAAAAACATATTAACCCTAAGGGGATGACATATTAGAAGGGAAGTTACTCATCTACCTCCATCACTCCAAAACATGAGCTCTGCGTGTCAACATGATGAAAATAACATTCTGAGTACTGACTCCATCTGATGAGGTCACAACTGTAAATCAGAGACCATTAGAATGACGTCTAGCCACACAGTTCATAGAAGCACAGAGGATTTCCTCCAAAGAGAACACTAGATTTTTCCTTTCCCTTTGTTTTGTTTTCTTTTGACACAGATATTTTCCTCCAAGATGTAAATTATCTGAGTAAATACATATCTGTGTGAAAATTACTTAAATACTAGAAAGAAAATAATTGTATGATGAATTAAAGGAATTGGAATTAAAACAAAGATCATGGCATCTGGTCCCATCACTTCATGGGAAATAGGTGGGGACACAGTGGAAACAGTGTCAGACTTTATTTTTCTGGGCTCCAAAATCACTGCAGATGGTGACTGCAGCCATGAAATTAAAAGATGCTTACTCCTTGGAAGGAAAATTATGACCAACCTAGATAGCATATTCAAAAGCAGAGACATTACTTTGCCAACAAAGGTCCGCCTAGTCAAGGCTATGGTTTTTCCTGTGGTCATGTATGGATGTGAGAGTTGGACTGTGAAGAAGGCTGAGCGCCTAAGAATTGATGCTTTTGAACTGTGGTGTTGGAGAAGACTCTTGAGAGTCCCTTGGACTGCAAGGAGATCCAACCGGTCCATTCTGAAGAAGATCAGCCCTGGGATTTCTTTGGAAGGAATGATGCTAAAGCTGAAACTCCAGTACTTTGGCCACCTCATGCAAAGAGTTGACTCATTGGAAAAGACTCTGATGCTGGGAGGGATTGGGGGCAAACGGAGAAGGGGACGACAGAGGATGAGATGGCTGGATGGCATCACTGACTCGATGGACGTGAGTCTGAGTGAACTCTGGGAGTTGGTGATGGACAGGGAGGCCTGGCTTGCTGCGATTCATGGGGTCGCAAAGAGTCGGACATGACTGAGCAACTGATCTGATCTGAAAAGAGATAAGGTAAACTTTTAAAGCATCAGGAATTAAAAATTCAAATTCTCTGGGATAATATTAAGAGAATTTGTAAATGCCAAAACTCTAAAGGCCATTTGTGTGCTGTCATCTGGTTAATATTCATCTCCTTTCAAATGTTTGCTACCAAGGACTGACAATTCATAAAACAGATGTAAATAGTTCAGAGATGGTGTCCTTCATTTTCCTTGTAGAAAAAGCTAGCTGGAAAAGCTATACAGCAGCTTGAAACTTATTAAACATATGCTTTGCTTCTATAGATGACTTTTGTTCAAACTCATTCTCTCAATGCTAAAGAGAGTATAATCAAGCCCAGAAGTGCTGATGGTGGTGATTTTTCTCTTTTTTTCTACTGAGTGTGTGTGTGAGAGTGGACCTCATATGGCCCATACTTGCTGCTGCTTTTATTTACTAACAAGGGAAATTGGTTAAAGGAAATCAGCCCTGAATATTCATTGGAAGGACTGATGCTAAAGCTGAAGCTCCAATTCTTTGGCCACGTGATGCATAGAGTTGGTTCATTGGACAAGACCCTGATGCTGGGAAAGATTTAAGGCAGGAGAATGGGATGAGAGAGGATGAGATAGTTAGATGGTATCATGGACATGAGTTTGAGCAAGCTCTGAGAGATAGTGATGGACAGGGAAGCCGGACATGCTACAGTCCATAGGATCACAAAGAGTCAGAAACAACTGAATGACTCAACAACATCAAAAAGACCACCTTTTTCCAATCCTGTAACTTTTAAACAGCATTTTTGCTGCAATAAATGACTGCTTTTCCTCAGAACTGAATAATGTTAAATCACAGTGATGAGTCTGGTCTTCAGAGTGTGTTCGTGCTAATTTAGGAGTATAATTAGAAATGCTGCTGGAGAAGGTCATCTTTCAGAAATACTGATGCTAAATTTCTTCTGCTGGAAAGATCTTCAAGTCAGAGACTTTTTTCCTCTATACAGACCTAAGAAAAAAGTCTCCACCATCATTGAGAATATATGAACACTGACATGAGAAATGTTTCAAAGCTGTTGGCATCACAAATTTAATGTATTTCCTTATCAGTGTGAGGCATAAAAATAATTCAGGTTAATGGTTTAATTCTTAGAGTTTAACAAAATTCTAAAAATAAGATAAACCCTTAGTGTTAGACATTTAGTTGAATGTTATTATAAAGTGCCTTACATGTCCTAGAATTAATAGGAAGACAATCTTTAGCCCAGTCAGAGCTTTTAAAGGATGGGTATCATTAACTGAGCTTCTCTGGTGGCTCAGACAGTAAAAAAAAAATCTGTCTGCAATGCAGGAGCCCTGGGTTCAATCACTGGCTAAGAAGATCCCCTGGAGAAGGGAATGGCAACCCACTCCAGGATTCTTGCCTAGAGAATTCCATGGATAGAAGAACTGGGCAGGCTACAGCCCATGGGGTCACAAAGAGTCAGACACGACTCAGCCACTAACACTTGCACTTTCGTCACCAATACAATGTATAAGCCACACTTTTATATCTTTGTCCTCATCTATTGCAATCTTTCTCCTCAAAACTATATGTTAAATACAATATAGTCAGTGTTATTTTCTGAACCTGTCATTTAAGTAATGGACTTTTTGTTGCGTCAAAAAAATTGATCAAAATATTGCTAAAGGTTTACTTTACATCCTGTTTTGTATTTGGAATAAAGAAAAGATTTTCTTGGTACACTCACAACCTAAAGATTGATGTAATCCAGGTCCTCTTATACTTCCTCACAGAACTGTCACAGAGCACTCCTTCCCGTGACTTCACAGTCAATAGCATGTTTTTACATACAACATACTAGCTTAACTACAGCAACATTGCTATTTGGGGTTTGGTTTGCTCACTATCTTCCCTTGTGGCTCAGATGGTAAAGAGTCTGCCTGCAGTGCAGGAGGCCTGGGTTCAATCCCTGGGTCGGAAAGATCCCCTGGAGAAGGAAACGGCAACCCACTCCAGTATTCTTGCCTGGGAAATCCCATAGACAGAGGAGCCTGGTGGGCTCCAGTCCATGGGGCTGCAAAAAGTCTGACATGACTGAGTGGCTAACACAACACACCTTGTAAACAGTTGGTAGCGGATTAGTTTGACTTAAAATGAGAGCTTCTGTTTCTGCTAGTTTAGCAACTAGTAACTTGGGTTAGCTATCTAAATATTGATTCTCTCAGCAGGAGAATTTATCAAAACAGCTGTGGTCTGATAACTATTCAACATCACAGAAGAGCAGCATTGCAACTTTGAAAGGCAAGTTAAAGGACCTTAGCCTGTGTGTTAGCCGCTCTCCTTTGCATATTGTTGCATATAAACATTTCTTTATCCTTCTAACAAACACCCGATGGCTTTCATAAAATGCCATTTAATACCATTCCACGCTTATTGTAAATTCTATCTTTGTTTAAAAAAATCAATTCCAGTTTTGGAAATGCTGCATTTTATCATTATTTATTCAGGATACAAAATCCTCTAGTAATTGCCTAAAGGAAATCATCATTTTAGGCTTAATCTGAGTGAGTGAACTCAGTGTGTAGTTTTGGAAATGAGAATGGCCCAAGGACTTTCATCTGTACTTCAAGGCATGTAAGAATAATAACAATTTAGAAGTTGCAGTCCTGAACTGGAGACTAAGAGAGAGGACTGCATCATGTTTTTCACTGCATAACTGACTGGAGTGGGTCGAAGGACAAAGCCTATTTAGAAGCACAGTAATGGTATAGATTTAGAATGACACAGGAACGGACATGTGTCAGAAACCCAATGAATGGATGCAAGAAGGTAGGGGTCTGGTTTTCTCTTAGGCACTCAGAGTTTCCTGAAAGAAGTACTACTTTAAAGTTCTCTGGGGCAGTCTGCTGCTGCTGCTGCTGCTGCTGCTAAGTCGCTTCAGTCGTGTCTGACTCTGTGCGACCCCATAGACGGCAGCCTACCAGGCTCCCCCGTCCCTGGGATTCTCCAGGCAAAAACATTGGAGTGGGTTGCCATTTCCTTATCCAATGCATGAAAGTGAAAAGTGAAAATGAAGTTGCTCAGTCGTGTACGACTCTTAGTGACCCCATGGACTACAGCCCACCAGGCTCCTCCGCCCATGGGATTTTCCAGGCAAGAGTACTGGAGTGGGGTGCCATTGCCTTCTACATCACTAGCAAACTTAATTTTCTAAAGCCAAATTTGGGACAAAGAGTTCAGAGTAAAGAATAGCATGTTTATTGCCTGGAGTCTGTTGGAGACCTAAATTATAGATTTTGAATATAAAAACTCTCTTGCCTTCAAATAAGAAACTGGTGTTTTTGAAGCTCCAAACTTTGAAATGAAAATAGAAAGCTATTCTTTTAGCTTGAATTAGAAAGAATTGAAAGATGATGGGAAATTTACCAATGATAATACAAACTATGAAAGTGAGAACAGTGACAGTCTTAAACTTCGTATAGCAGATAGTCATTATTTGGCATCAGTTACTCTTTTCCTATTTTCAGAATTTTACAAGCTGTCGTTTCTCCATTTTTTCAAAAAATATCTTATGTATATTCTGCTTAAAATGCTGGGTGACAACAGATATATCATGAGGTTTACTTTGACTTTAATTTCCGAATTTGATCTATAATAACCTCAGGAAAATGGTAAGAATATGGCTTTTAAATTTTTAGGAGAAAATGTATCAACTCCTGTTTTAGGGATGGTGACCAGCTGACACTTGTTATTACAGGTGACAACAAAAACATCAATATAAACTGCTAAAGCTAGCACGTAGGTTTTCATGCTTTTTTCTTCTTTGCTTTTAAGCAAAAACTTTAAAATGGGGGCTTCCTTCACCCTTCAGATATAGCTGGGCTTTGTGTGCAGAAGTTGTTCTGAGCGAGGATAAGTTTCCCTCAGGCTGGATGGCTGCTTTGAGAAATGGAAAAAAAAAAAAAAGGTGATGAGTACATTATTGTCTCTGTGTTTAATACAGCCCAGAAGGCAAGTTATTCTGTGAAGAATCTCTATGGCTATTATGCTCTGATATTGGCGCCCATAGATCTCCCTCAATCAGACCTTGATAATACTGCAGGCCCCTTCCTTTGGTGAAGGAAAACAGGGATATAACAGTAAATAGGAGCAACTGATTATGCCAGCTGTCTCCTTTCAGGGCAGACTAGGCATTACCCGTCCCTCCCCTAGGGCTAGGCCAAAAAAGGACTGAATTATTATAATTAAGATTTTCTAATTTTTGAGTCATATTTATGGATTCAGTCTCTAAGCATCAGTCTGTGACTATCAAATGAAGCCGTCTCCTTGAAAACAAAAATACCTTATTTCCTTCAACTAATATATTTATCAATTAGTAAAAAAAGAAAAAACACTAAAATGTTAAAATCTTGGCTCCTCTGCTTAATGGCCTCATAAACTTGAATGAATTGCTTAACTTCTCTGTCTCAATATCTTAATCTGTATAATGGAAATGATAATAGGTGCTCCGCTGGTGTAACTGCTGCTGCTGCTACTGCTGCTAAGTCGCTTCAGTCGTGTCCAACTCTGTGCAACCCCATAGACGGCAGCCCACCAGGCTCCCCCGACCCTGGGATTCTCCAGGCAAGAACACTGGAGTGGGTTGCCATTTCCTTCTCCAATGCGTGAAAGTGAAAAGTGAAAGTGAAGTCGCTCAGTCCTGTCTGACTCCTAGCAACCCCATGGACTGCAGCCCACCAGGCTCCTCCATCCATGGGATTCTCCAGGCAAGGGTACCGGAGTGGGGTGCCATTGCCTTCTCCGCTGGTGTAACTGCAAGGATTCAAAACATATATATGTGAAGAGCACTGAACAGCGAATTGCATCTTATAATTGTTCCACAATTATTAATCATTACTATAATTAATAAAACTCCAAAGGATTTGTACACAGAAGTATGACCAAAATTTGACATTGACTTCTGTGTATGTTTAAAGAGCCTTAAGTCTTGATTTGATATGACTTTTGTTGAAGTATGGTTTAGGTCCTATAAAAACAATCTTAGCATTTTTTAATGAAATGTAGTTACATCAGAAAGATTTCAGGTTTGTTTTCAGACCACCAAAGTAAAATGAATATCACAATAAAGTGAGTCACATGAATTTTTTGGCTTCCCAGTGTATATAAAAGTTATGTTTATATTATATTTTAGTGTATTAATTGTGCAATGGCTTATATCTCAAAAACCAATGTGTATACCTCAATTTAAAAATATTTTATTGCTAAGAAGTGCTAACCATCATCTGAGCCCTCAGCCAGTTGTAATCTTTTCGCTGGTAAATGAGAATACAATCCAGCTGATGTACTAGTTTTTGCTTTGAGAGACACTCTTTGCGACCCCATGTACTGCAGCCTACCTGGATCCTCCATCCATGGGATTTTCCAGGCAAGAATACTGGAGTGGGTTGCCATTTCCTTCTCCAGGGGGATCCTCCCATCCCAGGAATCGAACCCGTGTTTCCCCACATTGTAGGCAGACGCTTTACCCTCTGAGCCACAGGGAAGTGAGCTGCTACTGCTAAGTCGCTTCAGTCGTGTCCGACTCTGTGCGACCCCATAGACGGCAGCCCACCAGGCTCCCCCGACCCTGGGATTCTCCAGGCAAGAACCCGGGAGTGGGTTGCCATTTCCTTCTCCAATGCATGAAAGTGAAAAGTGAAAGTGAAGTCGCTCAGTCGTGTCCGACTCTTAGCAACCCCATGGACTGCAGCCCACCAGGCTCCTCGGTCCGTGGGATTTTCCAGGCAAGAGTATTGGAGTGAGGTGCCATTGCCTTCTCCAAGGGAAGTGAGAGACCCAGGCAAATAACCAAACACTTCCCTGGTTGCTCAGCAGTAAAGAATCTGCCCATAATTCGAGAGACCCAGGTTCAATCCCTGGGATGGGAAGATCCCCTGGAGAAGGGAATGACAACCAACTCCAGTATTCTTATCTGAAAAATTCCATGGACAGAAGAATCTGGTGGATTACAGTCCATGGGGTCACAAACAGTTGGACAAGACTGAGCAACTACTACCATACCATACCTGGACTTTTGATCTACAGAATTATCATCAAATAAACATGGGTTTTAAGTTGCTAACTGTGTGGCAGTAGAAAACTATTAATAATACATCACTTAATTGTAATCAACATGCTTCTTAAAAACATACATTCTCAGCAACTCAGAAGCTCCCCTGTATATTAACTCATTAAAATGAGCCAAAATGTTAAGTTCTGCCATGGCTGTGCCGCCTTCTACTCTTGAATTTCCTTTCTGATGCTTCCTACTTCCATGTAGCTTGCTTTACCTTCCAGCCATACATTTATCATTTCTAGAGACAGAGGAATGCCAATAATGATGAAAGCAAACTGTATTCTCTCATTTACTCAGCCTCCTATCAGTATCTCATGACAATGAGAAATGCGTCTGAAGAGATAACATCTTCTGAAAGACCATCATGATAGACACTGATGCTCACAGGTGCCTCAGTGAATGATTAAGTCTGCAGATACCATAAAGAATGTACAGCAGGGTACAGTATCAAGCTCCATGAGTAATTTTATGCTGTCAACTTCTTCTGCCCATAGTGGAAAATGGAGGGATAGTAAAACCTCTGTAGTCAGAGACGGACTCTACTTCAACTTCTCTTCACCACATAAACACTCTATTTCCTGCCCTTGTGACACTTGTGTCACCAAAACCCTAAAAATGCAACCCGTTTTTCCTGCAGTTTGTACAACCTATCTCTAAACATATTATCACAGGACAAAACTTTCTCAAGGACAGCATAATAATATCCGCCTATGAATCTTTTCCTTTGCTAAATTTAAACCAGCTCCCTCTCATAAAACAACACAACCCAGCTAATTTTTTTTATAGGCTTCATACTTTATAGCTCATTTCTAAACTCTTAATAGCAATAGCCACCCAGATATCGAAGCTCTGGGTTAAGTGGCAAAACATGTAAAAGACATTGGATTTTATATAATTTAGATCTTCACTGGACTGTCAAGCAAACAAATGTTCAGGTACGAAGTTTTAAAGATAATTAAAAGAGAAAAGAAAGCCTTTAAAATAAACCTATCAACTTATTTTCCATAGGAAAATAAAAGGTTCTAATCCTTTCAAAATGAATAGCAACAAAATTAAATTATATTCAGCTTGATCTAATTTTTGAAAAGGTAAAAGAAAATATTAGCTAGAAAAAAATGTTTTGCCAAGGCCCATGAGCTTCAGCTAAGCTAAACACTACTTCTCTAGCATATTTCTAATTAAATATGCAATTAAAATGTTCACTGCCCCTAAGGCCTCCCATCCTATTTAAATAGCTTCTTGTCCTACTTTAAAAGGCAAGTTATAACTCTTCAAGTGTTTTAAAAAATCCTTTAGATTTGCTATGTGATTTCTTGACCAAACTTATTCCTCACTAAATGTATGAAGTTACATATTTAATAAATTGACACCCGTAAGTAGTTGATATGTCAAAGGACACACACAAAAATCTGAGATGAGTGCCTTTAAAAAATAGTAAGTATGATTCAGATTCAGTTACCTACATATATATATATAAAGGTACCAATGGAAAACTATAAAATCAATATTTCAATTAATTGTATATCAGTTCAGTTCAGTTCAGTTGCTCAGTTGTGTCTGACTCTTTGCAACCCCATGAATCGCAGCACGCCAGGCCTCCCTGTCCATCACCAACTCCCGGAGTTCACTGAGACTCACTTCCATCGAGTCAGTGATGCCACCCAGCCATCTCATCCTCTGTCATCCCCTTCTCCTCCTGCCCCCAACCCCTCCCAGCATCAGAGTCTTTTCCAATGAGTCAACTTTTCACATGAGGTGGCCAAAGTACTGGAGTTTCAGCTTTATCATCATTCCTTCCAAAGAAATCCCAGGGCTGATCTCCTTCAGAATGGACCGGTTAGATCTCCTTGCAGTCCAAGGGACTCTCAAGAGTCTTCTCCAACACCACACTTCAAAAGCATCAATTCTTCGGCCCTCAGCCTTCTTCACAGTCCAACTCTCACATCCATACATGACCACAGGAAAAACCATAGCCTTGACTAGACGAACCTTTGTTGGCAAAGTAATGTCTCTGCTTTTGAATATGCTATCTAGGTTGGTCATAACTTTCCTTCCAAGGAGTAAGCGTCTTTTAATTTCATGGCTGCAGTCACCATCTGTAGTGATTTTGGAGCCCAGAAAAATAAAGTCTGACACTGTTTCCACTGTGTCCCCATCTATTTCCCATGAAGTGATGGGACCGGATGCCATGATCTTCGTTTTCTGAATGTTGAGCTTTAAGCCAACTTTTTCACTCTCCACTTTCACTTTCATCAAGAGGCTTTTGAGTTCCTCTTCACTTTCTGCCATAAGGGTGGTGTCATCTGCATATCTGAGGTTACTGATACTTCTCCCAGCAATCTTAATTCCAACTTGTGTTTCTTCCAGTCCAGCGTTTCTCATGATGTACTCTGCATAGATGTTAAATAAGCAGGGTGACAATATACAGCCTTGACGAATTCCTTTTCCTATTTGGAACCAGTCTGTTGTTCCATGTCCAGTTCTAACTGTTGCTTCCTGACCTGCATACACATTTATCAAGAGGCAGATCAGGTGGTCTGGTATTCCCATCTCTTTCAGAATTTTCCACAGTTTATCGTGATCCACACAGTCAAAGGCTTTGGCATAGTCAATAAAGCAGAAATAGATGTTTTTCTGGAACTCTCTTGCTTTTCCCATGATCCAGCGGATGTTGGCAATTTGATCTCTGGTTCCTCTGCCTTTTCTAAAACCAGCTTGAACATCAGGAAGTTCACGGTTCACATATTGCTGAAGCCTGGCTTGGAGAATTTTGAGCATTACTTTACTAGCGTGTGAGATGAGTACAGTTGTGCAGTAGTTTGAGCATTCTTTGGCATTGCCTTCCTTTGAG
>NW_011494919.1:2609558-2646742 GCF_000754665.1 Bison bison bison | reverse complement strand
ATGAAAACTGACCTTTTCCAGTCCTGTGGCCACTGCTGAGTTTTCCAAATTTGCTGGCATATCGAGTGCAGCACTTTCCCAGCATCATCTTTCAGGATTTGGAATAGCTCACCTGGAATTCCATCACCTCCATTAGCTTTGTTCGTAGTGATGCTTTCTTAGGCCCACTTGACTTCACATTCCAGGATGTCTGGCTCTAGGTCAAGTATGTATTATCTAAAAGATATGAAGCTTTACCTATTTCTATTACTTCAAATAATACTTCTATGTACCATGCCTTTAATTCATGTATATACCTATTTTAGTCAGAACATCTGAGTTTGCTAACTTTATCAAAGTGTGGTTAATATGTATGGGAAAAGTTTATTTCAGTTTTTGAATATTTTTTTAGATAATTTGAGATGAATCCCATTCAGCTTGTAACAAAGGACAGCTGACTGTTTAATTAGATCTCTAAGCTTTCCATTTTATCACATTCCACTGAAAAAGTAAATCAATGACTAAGGCTGTTACTAGAGTTCACGGTAAAATTTAATTATTGTTTAAATGTTTTTTCTTTGACAGTGGTCGGGCTTTAAAAAAAGAAAAAGTCTGTGATTGTTCCTAGGAAGATATCAAACTATTAACAGATTTCAGGTTCTCTCCTAAGAAGGCAACACTGGTGATTATACTAGAAAAATGTAAGTTTGTGAATTTCAGATCATAAATAAGTGGTTGTTGCTGTTCAGTCGCTAAATCATGTCTGACTCTTTTGCAACTGCATGGACTGTAGCATGTTAGGCTTCTCTGTCCTTCACTATCTCCTGGACTTTGCTTAAATTCATGTTCATTGAGTCAGTGATGCTATCTAACCATCTTATCCTCTGTCTTTCTCTTCTCCTCTGGCCTTCAATCTTGCAGCATGTGGGTCTCTTCCAATGAGGCATCTCTTCATATCAGGTGGCCAAATTATTGGAGCTTAAGCTTGAGCATCAGTCCTTCCAATGAATATTCAGGACTGATTTCCTTTAGGTTTGACTGGATGTCCTTGCTGCCCAAGGGACTCTCAAGAGTATTCTCCAGCAGCACAATTCAAAAGCACCAATTATTCGGCCCTCAGCCTTCTTTATGGTCCACCTCTCACATCCATACATGACTACTGGAAAAACCATAGCTTTGACTATATGGACCTTTGTCAGCAAAGTGATACCTTTGCTTTTTAGTACACTGTCTAGATTTGTCACAGCTTTCCTTCCAAAGAGTAAGCATCTTTCAATTTTGTGGCTGTTATGATTTTGGGATCCAAGAAAATTAAATCTGTCACTGCTTCCACTTTTCCCTTCTATTTGCCATGAAGTGATAGGACTGAATGCCATAATCTTTGTTTTCTGAATGCTGGGGTTTAAGCCAGCTTTTTCACTCTCCTCTTTCACCCTCTTCATGGGCCTCTTTAGTTCCTATTCACTTTCTGCCATTATAGTGGTATATTGTTTGCATATCTGAGGTTGTTGATATTTCTCCCTGCAATCTTGATTCCAGCTTGTGATTCATCCAGCCTGGCATTTCACATAATGTACTCTGCATATAAGTTAAATAAACAGGGTGACAATATACAATCTTGTCGTATGTCTTTCCCAATTTGGAACCAGTCAGTTGTTCCAGATCCAGTTCTAACTGTTGTTTCTTAACCTGCATACAGCTTTCTCAGTCAGGCAAGATGGTCTGGTATTCCTATCTCTTCAAGAATTTTAAGGATGAAAAGGCAAAAAATAAGTGGCAAATACTTAGAAAGCAAAGATGTTTTAGTTTTACTATTTGTCCCACCACCACCCTGTCTTTCCCTAATATATCTCTGAATAATGTGTCTTTTTTATTTTTTTAATGGCATTATTAATGTAATTCTTAGATGAATCATAGAAGCTAGTATCAAGCAATGTTGAAATATATCTGAAGAGAAAATCAGATACTGAGAGTATCATATAGATACGTAATGGTGGGAGTTTGTATTTTAATACTCTTTCTGCAGAGTAATCTCTATATTTACTAAAATTAGGCACATGAAGGCCATGTGACCCAGTGATCCCTTTCCCTGTATAACTACAGAGCTCAGCTCTCATTGAGGACAAGAAGACCACAAGTAAGGACATTCATTTCAGCAGCATTTAAGGGAGAAACAGCCTGGGGACACAAATTGCCATCACTAAAGATTGGATAAGATAGATGCATATTTCAATATATTGAATAATTGGAAAGAAAGTTCCAAATGTGCATAAAGAAATATGACTATATCTTAAAACTATAGTATTGAACAATGGAATAGAAAATAAGATTTATATCAAAACATATATAAATCATACATATGAGAACAGATCAGCTGATACATATGAATTTTCTCTGTGTATGCTGTGTATGCTCAAAGAGTAATCTACTCTTTGCAACCCCAAGGACTGTAGCCTGCCAGGCTACTTTATCCATGGAATTTTTCAGGCAAGAATACTGGAGTGGGTTGCCATTTCCTTCACCAGGGGATCTTCCTGACTGAGGGAAAAACCCACACCTCTTGGGTCTCCTGCATTGTCAGTCATATTCTTTACCACTGAGACACATGGGAAGTCCTTGAATTTTCTTTAGAAACTTAGAGTCAACTGTAAAGTCACAGATAACTTCACTTCCATAGAGGGGCAATGTGGGGATGGGGATTTTTATTTCTTGCTTTATCACTTATAAATATTTTTATGTTTTACTGAGAAAAAATTAAATTCAGTAATGAGACCATATTGTGAAGATTAAATGAAAAAAAAAAAACAAAAACAAAAAAAACAGATGCCTATGAGGTAGAGTGGAATAGGGTTGGGGTATTCAAGAAACATTTCAAGGGCTGATGATCATAGTGGATAATGTGACATGGACTGAAGGTTTTGATTAAATACTCTGCATCTGAGGCTCAAAATAAAATCTGATAAAATGCAAATAATACTACTGAATACACATTTACTCAGGAGAACAGCTGGATATACTTTATGATCTATTTACATATAAACAATGATAGGCTCATTTAAAACTTTCTTCTTTAATCTTTCCTCTCAGGTTTACTCAATAGCCTTTTAGTCTAGTTTTAATTATAGAACTTGAAAGCATTCAAATTTGGTCTATAATTCATTCTGTTACTAATAAAATAAGACTTTTTCAAAGTTAGACGGTTTTCCATAGTTTGCCTTTATTTGTTTTTGCAGAATATGAAAGTGTTTAAGGTTTTTATTTTCTTGTTTCTGCAAGCTCAAAGCTAGGTCTATTTAGAAAATAAATAGTGATTTATTAGTGATATGAATACATGTATGTTCAGTCATATCCAACTCTTTGTAACCCAATGGACTCTATCCTACCAGCCTCCTCTGTCCATGGAATTTTCCAGGCAAGAATACTGGAATGGGTTGCCATTTCCTACTCCAGGGGACCTTTCCAACTCAGGAATTGAACTCAGAGATATGAAAGAGTCATACCAAAAACAAAAGCCTGTAATTCTGTAGAGGCAGTGTTCTAATAAGTACTGAAATATAAACAATTTAATAGCATTAAAATTTATAATCGCAGATTTTAAAATATCATAATTTTTCTCTTATTTAAAAATAGCATTTTTGTCTCAGCCCCTGTAACATATTCTAACTTATTTGAACAGGTTATTCTAAAGGAAACATATGAAAATATTAAATATCCCATATTTTCCTATTTTCAGGGTTTAAAATTATTTTGTATAATTGTTATTATAATATATACAGTTAACCCTTGAAAAACACAGGTTTGAATGGTACTGATGCACTTACACATGAATTTGTTTCAGTAAACTATTGCCCACCCTCCCTATCTGAAGGCTCCACATAAGGAATTCAACCAACCTCATATGCAAGCTTAATACATGATCCGAGCTTGGTTGAATATGCTGGTGCAAACCAGTAGATATAGAAGGCTGACTCTGATACTTAAATATACTGGTATTTTGGACTGTATGAACATTGCTCATTAATATTAAATGTTAATAATTACTGTCTTATACACGTTGTTGGTTTTGTTTAGTCACTAAGTCATGTCTGACTCTTTGCAATCCCATGGACTATAACCCACCAGGCTCCTCTATCCATGAGATTTTCCAGGCAAGAATACTGGTGTGGATTGCCATTTCCTCCTCCAGGGGATCTTCCCATCCCAGGGATCAAACCTGCATCTCTTGTGTTTCCTGCATTGGTAGGTGGACTCTTTACTACTGAGCCACCAGGGAAGTTTTAGACATGGAATCGACAAGAAAAGTATAAAAAATTATACTGTTAAAGGACACCTTATTTCCTAAGTATTAATATTTTCACTTTAAAAGGAACATTATAGAGTTAATCCAACTTCAGTCTAAAGCTAAAAGGAAAAGAAGGGTGTGCTTATAGACCCATATTGTATCTGGAGTTTAATTTTGACTTCAGTAGCACAAATCACTACTGATGATGAGGTGAGAAACGGAGTCGAGAACTCAGCATTGGTGTGCCTCTATAAGATATATTTAAGAAATGCTTGGAAAGTCTAATTGTGTGCCCACTCAGATTACTCAAGTTGGCAGATTCTCATCTGGGAAAGGCAGAATTTCATAGCCAACAAATTTAAGAATGTGTCTAGCCCGGAACTGGGGAGATTCAAGAAGCTGCAGCACTAAACTTGCCCTTGCCAGATATTTTCCAGTGCCCGCTGCTGAAAGCCAGTTCCTTTAGCTAATCACAGTGAGATGTAACTTGCATAAGATGTTTGTGTGAAAATGTGTATTTTTACCAAGGTTCTCTAAGGCTATTTCAGCTTCCTCAAAGGAATTACATATGGTATGAGGTGAATTTTGAAAAATGGATAGGAGAAATTGGCATGAAAAGATGGAAGTGGAGGCAAGTCAAGTCAAGAGAACAGCTTTAACTTGACATGGAAGTTTTCAAATGTGACATGTGTTCAGAGATGCAGGGAATTTATTCAGGAGAGTACTGAGAGATAAGACTGGAAAGAGGGCTTGTGGTTACTTCGTGTATAATTTGAATTTAAACTTAAGTATCTGGATTTGAATATTTATCAGCATTCCCAGATCATCATGTACCATTGAGCATACCCCCATATGTGTATATTTATTCATTACAAACATGCCCTCATATATGAATACAAAATATGCATGTTTATAGTGAAACAAATCTAAAGTTTTAAAGGCTGTTATAAAAATACATAGAAACAGAATTTTAAGACTAAGAACCCAAATGGATTGTTACACAACCTCCTAGAGTCAAAGACTCTAATTCAAAGACCAAAGTTATAATAGGCTTCCCTGGTAGCTCAGATGGGAAAGAATCTGCCTGCAATGTGGGATACCTGGGTTCAACCCCTGAGTTGGGAAGATCCTTTAGAGGAGGGCCTGGGAGCCTACTCCAGTATTCTTGCCTGGAGAATCCCCATAGACAAAGTAGCTGGGTGGGAAACAGTCCATACGATCTCAAAGAGTCAGACATGACTGAGTGACTATGCACAGCACAAAGTTCTAATAAGTAATAAAGGTTATTGAACATGGAAGTGATATACTGATCTCAAATGTTGTCATCTTTACCCAATAATTGTCTTCTACTAGAAAAATTTTACAACAGTTTGATATAACATAATTACATAAATTCAATAAGTTAAAAAAATATAAAGAAAATACAACACATAGACCTGAAATAAATATTCTCTAGGTATACTCTGTAGCTCTATATTTATCTTAGAAACATTTATGAGGACAGCTCATTTTGTCCCAGTTATCTGATATAGGTTTGCATGTGGGTGCTAAGTCACTTTGGATGTGTCTGACTCTGTGTGACCCCGTGGACTATAATTCACCAGTCTCCTCAGTCCATGGGATTTTCCAGTCAAGAATACTGGAGTGGGTTGGCATTTCCTCCTCCAGGGGATCTTCCTAACCCAGGGATCAAATCTGGGTGTCCGCATTGCAGGTGGATTCTTTACCATCTGAGCTAGCAGGGAAGCCAGAAACTGGTTGAGAGCGGTTTAACTCTCAAGCCATACTTTGTGTACCCATGTAGAATCTCAGAGACTCTGGTTGGAGGAGAGAGGGTTGAGAAAGATGAATCTGGTGGATGTTTGAAACTTTATTTCTACATCAGCATCTCTCATCATCCAGCCTGTACACTGAGCCTTCAAGAGAATTGCATCTGATAAAATCCCCCTGATTTCAAGATAAAAAGTGAAAAAACACTGGTTAAGTGTTTTACAATGCCAAAAGGAAGCAGGATTTCTTTCCAATTAAATAGAATTTCACACTTAGCTTTGCTACAGTTTCAGATCATTGTCAACCTGGATAGTGTTGTAGTGCTGGTTCTCAATAGAAATTTACATTTTTTTCAATTATGTTTCTTAGACAATTAGCATTAAGACAAAGTTTACTCTGATAACATGGTCTGGCAATGGAGATATACAAATTATTACATTGTAGTGTTGTTGTTGTTCAGTCACTCAGTCGTGTCCGACTCTTTGTAATGCCACCGACTGCAGCACTACAGGCTTCCCCGTACTTCACCATCTCCCGGAGCTTGCTCAAACTCATGTCCAGTAGTGAGTTGGTGAGTTGGTGACAGCATCCAACTATCTCATACTCTGTTGTCCCCTTCTCTTCCTGCCTTCCATCTTTCCCAGCATCAGAGTCTTTTCTAATGAGCTGGCTCTTCACATCAAGTGGCCAAAGTACTGGAACGTCAGTTGTTTCAATGAATATTCAGCATTGATTTCCTTTAGGATTGACTGGTTTGATCTCCTTGCAGTCCAAAGGACTCTCAAGAATCTTCTCCAACACCACAGTTCAAAAGCATCAATCCTTCAATGGTCAGCCTCCTTTATGCTCCAGCTCTCACATCCGTATGTGGCTACTGGAAAAACCATACCTTTTACTATACAGACCTTTGTTGGCAAAGTAATATCTCTGCTTTTTAATATGCTGTCCAGGAATGAAATGCTCATATTGTTTTCTCTGTCATATTAAAAGAAAATAGAACAAGGTAGAATAAAATCTCCTCTTTAAGTGTAGAAGTCACTGCATATCTTCCTTTGAAGGAAGCATATTAATCCAGTTACTTAAGAGAAATGATTCTTGTTAGTATGAAATTCTACTTATACTCTTTGGCAAAAACATCACATTTTAGATTTTTATTCCTTTTAGAGAAAATACATATTAATAATCATGACAGTATTCTTGATTATCTCATATTAACTGATAAGATATATTCTCCCTTCTGAAATATTGAAATTTACAATTCTGTGAAGCTGAATATATAATTGTGATGAAGATATAAATATTAATATCATAATTAACACAGTAACAATATCCTGTGACTGCTATAATAGTTATGAAGTAGCAATTGTTAATGATAATTAATTAATAATGAATAGTTTTTAAATTGGGAAAATGTGGAGATGAAAATCAAATATTAGGGACGTCCCTGGTGGTCCAGTGCTTAAGAATCCACCTAGCAATACAGGGGACATGGGTTCAATCTGTGGTTGGGATTCCACGTGCTGCAGAATAACTAAACCTGCGCACCACAACTTCTGAGCCCATGCTCCAGAGCCAACAAGCCATAACAAGAGATCCCTCATGTTACAACTAAGGCTTGAGGCAGCCACATAAATAAATGAACAAAATTTTTTGAAAAATCAAATATCAGACTTACTTAGAGGTAAAACTATTACATGTTACTTGGTTGCAACTCACTAATTGCAGAGCAATTATTTCTGTGCTACTATTTTTATTTGATATTAGTGATTAAAACTGTGGAGTTTGATATTCATAGTATCTAATTTAAATATTATTAAAAATCACTAATAGAAAAGTAGTTTGAACTTTCCTCCCCACTTTTTCCCCAGATTTAACATTTTCTTATAAGCAGGAGTGATTACTTAATTCCTAAGTTCTGTGAAGAAATAGACTAAAAACATCCTTTCTTCCTCTCTCATTGTCAAGGTTATTGCCAAATTATACTGGATCATTTTAAACATTTCTTAAACTTTATTAATTTAGGATATATGCTTTGTAAGCTGATATTTTACCCCCTGGTATTATGTAAAGGTGAGTTTAATTAAAATAATCAGTTCAGTTCAGTTGCTCAGTCGTGTCTGACTCTTTGCGACCCCATGAATCGCAGTACGCCAGACCTCCCTGTCCATCACCAACTCCCAGAGTTCACTCAGACTCATGTCCCTCGAGTCAGTGATGCCATCCAGCCATCTCATCCTCTGTCATCCCCTTATCCTCCTGCCCCCAATCCGTCCCAGCATCAGAGTC
Organism: Bison bison bison; assembly: GCF_000754665.1. Taxonomy (NCBI): domain Eukaryota; kingdom Metazoa; phylum Chordata; class Mammalia; order Artiodactyla; family Bovidae; genus Bison; species Bison bison. The sequence goes on along the minus strand of NW_011494919.1, from coordinate 2,638,425 downwards.
TTTTCCAATGAGTCAACTCTTCGCATGAAGTGGCCAAAGTACTGGAGTTTCAGCTTTAGCATCATTCCTTCCAAAGAAATCCCAGGGCTGATCTCCTTCAGAATGGACTGGTTGGATCTCCTTGCAGTCCAAGGGACTCTCAAGAGTCTTCTCCAACACCACACTTCAAAAGCATCAATTCTTCGGCGCTCAGCCTTCTTCACAGTCCAACTCTCACATCCATACATGACCACAGGAAAAACCATAGCCTTGACTAGACGAACCTTTGTTGACAAAGTAATGTCTCTGCTTTTGAATATGCTATCTAGCTTGATCATAACTTTCCTTCCAAGGAGTAAGCGTCTTTTAATTTCATGGCTGCAGTCACCATATGCAGTGATTTTGGAGGCCACATCCTGGAATGTGAAGTCAAGTGGGCCTTAGAAAGCATCACTAAGAACAAAGCTAGTGGAGGTGATGGAATTCCAGTTGAGCTATTTCAAATCCTGAAAGATGATGCTGTGAAAGTGCTGCACTCAATATGCCAGCAAATTGGAAAAGGTCAGTTTTCATTCCAATCCCAAAGAAAGGCAATGCCAAAGAATGCTCAAACTACTGCACAATTGCACTCATCTCACACGCTAGTAAAGTAACACTCAAAATTCCCCAAGCCAGGCTTCAGCAATACATGAACTGTGAACTTCCAGGTGTTCAAGCTGGTTTTAGAAAAGGCAGAGGACTAGAGATCAAATTGCCAACAATCTCTGGATCATCAAAAAAGCAAGAGAGTTCCAGAAAAACATCTATTTCTGCTTTATTGACTATGCCAAAGCCCTTGACTGTGTGGATCACAATAAACTGTGGAAAATTCTGAAAGAGATGGGAATACCAGACCACCTGATCTGCCTCTTGAGAAACCTGTATGCCTGTCAGGAAGCAACAGTTAGAACTGGACATGGAACAACAGACTGGTTCCAAATAGGAAAAGGAATTCGTCAAGGCTGTATATTGTCACCCTGTTTATTTAACTTATATGCAAAGTATATCATGAGAAACGCTGGGCTGGAAGAAGCACCAGCTGGAATCAAGATTGCCGGGAGAAATATCAATAACCTCAGATATGCAGATAGCACTACCCTTATGGCAGAAATTGAAGAGGAACTAAAAACCTCTTGATGAAAGTGAAAGAGGAGAGTGAAAAAGTTGACTTAAAGCTCAACATTCAGAAAATGAAGATCATGGCATCTGGTCCCATTTCTTCATGGGAAATAGATGGGGAAACAGTGAAATGATACTTAGATACATATAAAAGATACATATATGTTTTCTAGTGGTTATGAACTAGAGAAGGCGATAGCACCCCACTCCAATACTCTTGCCTGGAAAATCCCATGGATGGAGGAGACTGGTAGGCTGCAGTCCATGGGGTCGCTAAGAGTCAGACACGACTGAGCGACTTCACTTTCACTTTTCACTTTCACACATTGGAGAAGGAAATGGCAACCCACTCCAGTATTCTTGCCTGGAGAATCCCAGGGGCAGGAGAGCCTGGTGGGCTGATGTCTATGGGGTCACACAGAGTCGGACATGACTGAAGTGACTTAGCAGCAGCAGCAGCAGTGGTTATGAACATTCTTATGTGGTACATACATTTATATGTAGCCTTCTTCTCCCAACAGACGACACTTGGCTGTTGTCTTGCCAAATCTAACTGCTAAGTGACTTAGGAGTGTGCAACTATCTCATTTTGGTTGTTTGAATTAATTCTTTGACTTATAAAATAATCAAGAAGTATAACTCTTGGTTGGAACACCAGAGAAACATCTATTTCGAAATCAAAAATTTTCTCCTGTCAAAATTTATCCAAGCATAGAAAGATCTTTCTCTGATATCATTTATTCCCTTGACAGATAAAAGTAATGCTGTGTCTTCTGAACAAGCTTCATTCATAAGTTCACCAAAACATTCATTTTAAGTCATCCATCCATTCATTCATTCAATGAATATTCACTAAATTCTGGCTATATGCCATGCATTTTTCTAGGTACTTGAGATGTGTTAGCAAAGGAAATCAAATTTCTATTCCTTCATAAAACTTATATTCTAGCAGGGGGGAGGTACAAGAAGAATACAGGCAATAAATAATGCAGCAAATAATCACAATCTATCCTGTGCAATATGTATTGTGGCATAATAAATGCAGTGAATAAATTTAGTATGTACTTTTAAGTAGTAGCAAACCTGTACCATTTGATGTGCTCATTTACATTTTAACCACTGTACCCCTCAGTAATTGTGTTAGAATGCAACTAACAAAGATCTGCTATAGCGTCTTAACCAGATGAGGGCTTCTTTACTCATACAAAAATGTGAGGCAGTCCAAGGGTTTTCTTTCCAGTGCTTTTGCTATGTATCCACAAGTCATCAAATGGTTTCCATATACATTCAGTTATTTGGAACATAGCTTTCATCCTGAAGGTAACAAGGTAATATTGCAGTCTGTTTCCATGTACTGTATTCCATAAGAGAGGAAAGGGGATAGCACAGAAGAAATGATGGCTTTCCCTTGAGTCAGCTTCTTAAAGCCATTGCCTGCATCCCTGATCCTTCAACTTCAGCTTACATCAAATTGGTCATTCCCAGCTACAAATAAAGGTGGGAAATATGGTGTTTTAACCTAAATACACTGTTGTCCTGAGGAAAATCAGGATTCTGATAGCAAGCCAGTAGAGAAAGTGTTAGTGGCTCAGTCGTGTCTGACTCTTTGCGAACCCCTGGACCTTAACCCATCAGGCTCCTCTGTCCATGAGATTTTCCAAGCAAAAACACTGGAGTGGGTTGCCATTTCCTTTTCCAGGGGATCTTCCCAACCCAGGGATTAAACCTGGGTCTCCTGCATTGCAGGCAGATTCTTTACCATCTGAGCTACCAGGGAAGCCAGTAGGGATAATGAATATTTGACAAGTTCCCAGCAGTCCCGGCCACAGACTCCTAGACGAGATTTCTCTAACACAGCAGGGATTTCTGTAACATTAGAGAAATGTTAGAGGTTTCTCTAACATTCCTTACTCATTTGGCAGCCAAAACAACCTGTGGCATGCTGAGCATGCTCAGAAACTGGTAGAAGGACCCCCGAGTAAATAAATGGATGAAGTCTTTCTATCACTGGTATGGTTACTCCCCTCTTGTCTCTAACAGGGAACAATCCTAAATTAAATAGTCCAAAGTATCGAGCCCACAAAGACAAAGCAAGTCTTTTAGAAAATTTTAAAACATAACTTAAGAATAATATATATTCAGACTTGCCTACAATATTATGTATATGATTAAGCAAAATTTTCTGGGAACATTGAAAAGAAAGAGGGCCTACAAAAGCCAGATAATAAACTGAAAATGGCTTGTTTATTAAGAACCTGACATATGTGTTGTTTATATTATATATTTCAATTTGAATATAAAATGCTACTATCTGTACAAGTTGTAAATAATTTCAAAGAGATGCAAATGGCATCCTCAGAGAACCTAAATTCATAAGACCAAAAGTATTTTCACATATGAGGCAAATATACAAATGCATTCTATAAGAAAGCTGTATTTTCTGTCTTTCTTAAGTGTGAATATCTTTAAAAAGAAGTGCTTCTCTGTAGACTTTTTATGTTAGAGCTCTAAGATCTATGTGAATCTTGAGCCTTTATTTTTTTTTGGATGTATCTCTCAGAAAAAGATAAATCATCTATGAAACTTTTATTTGGTAAATATGAGCTCTTATCTTCCACTAAAATGTGAAAGTTCTTATAATTAAGGCTTACTTTTAAAAATAAGGTTTTGGAGCTGCCAAAAAAAGTAATTTATATATATACATGCACAGTCACGTCCAACTCTTTGCAACTCCATGGACTGTAGCCTACCAGGCTCCTCTGTCCATAGAATATTCCAGGCAAAAATACTGAAGTGGGTTGCCATTTCCTACTCCAGAGGATCTTTCTGACCCAGGGTTGAACCCGTGTCTCTTGTGTTTCTTGAATTGGCAGGTGAATTCTTTACCACTGAACCACCTAGGAAGCCTATTATATATATAGATAGATACACACAAACAGACATATACATATGTATGAAAAATGAAAGAGACATCATGTTATGGAAACTGAAGATATTTCTTTCCTGACTCTGTTTCCATGAAGCTGATGGAGTGATCATGGTTGAGTTTTGTTTCAAGATGATAGAAAACACCATAAATCTTTTTAAAACCTCAGGAAAAACAATGAAAATGCTCATAAAGTGGAAAATAATATGCAAAAAGTGAAAAGGAGTTACCTTTTAAAGACTCAATAAGTATGCAAAGAGAAACTCAGTAATAGTTGATAAATGATTATTCTTCACCACCATATGATTTTTGATAAAGTGTCAAAAAGTCCAGATTTCCTGTTGAAAAATTACCTGGGTTTCAAGTTTTAAAATTCTAGTCATATGCTTTCTTTTGTTAAGTCTCAGATTCAAACCTGGAAACATCAGGCAGGATTAGGATTGGTTTTTTCCCACTGAATGAGATCTGATTTATACTTTATCCTGAAAAATGCATTACTCTGATCTGTAAAGTAAGCATAGAAAACACATATGCATGATTATGCATGTGTGCATTAGTGTGCATGTGTCCTGATGTACATATAGTTATTTATAGGTTGATATAAACAACTTTCTCCAGGTCTGATATTTTCCTCCCTGACAATCACATTAAAGAAACTTCTTGAGTAACCACACCATCCGTGGTTAAGACTGGGAAAAAAAAAAAAAAAAGCCAACTTCATCAATTTTTGTCTGTATAGCTAATCCTCATTTAAAAATGAGAGAAAAGACATAGTGCTATGAAAAATTTTCGATGAAATGCCCCATCATCTCTGTTCCCAATGTGATACTTCATCATAGGGCTAAATAGTATGTGGAATTCCAAATGTTTGCTTCACTTCAGTGTTGAAAAAACTCCAGAATTGGTGGTGATGCACCAGAACCCTTCTTCTTCCCAATCTAATGTGGGGAAAAGGCGGGATGGAATCAGTTATTACTCATTTTAATTATAGTCTGTAACAATGTTAAGTATTTTAAGTTTCATGTAACACTGTGCCTGGCCACAATATATATTTAGAAAAGTTTTGTGGAACAAATGACTAAATGTTATGCACCAAGTGTGAAAAGTGTAGAAAATTATCCCAGTCTTCTTAAATCTTATGAGACCAAAGAGAAATTTTTTCTCAGGAACTGCATAAAGAGTCAATGTTATCCATAATGTCCTCAGGTTAATTTTAATAGTGAATTTCATAAGGTGGTGTTTTATCCCCCTCAATAGAAGCAGAAGCAGATGATACCTTGTCAATTATCTGCATTTAGCCCAGCAGAAATAACACGGAGACTAAAAAGAGCAATACCAGTGTGTAGCTTTCTCATCATCTAATTTGATCTGAGGGCAAAATTTGGATTACCTAAGGCAGGAATTTCTAAAATTTAGTATGCATAACAGTTACATGAAGTGATTATAAGAAGAGATATTTCCAAGGCTTTGATCCTAGAGTCCCTGATTTGATGGGTTAGAACGGAGCCCCTAATTTTTAAAAATAAATTATTTCTATTAACACTTGATAAACACTGATATGTAGAAAGAATGACCATATCCTCATTTCACAGATATCAGTTTTTGACAATAAATGTCAACCAGAGGCCTTGAGATCATACTCAACTGCAATAAACAAGAGTGCAGAGATTCCATTTTCCTGATTAAGAGTAAACATGCACATTTTAAATTTAAACATAGTAGAGATTGGGATTGATAATTAGAAAAATATTTTGGAACTAACAAGGATATTTGAGGAAATAAGAACTTTGCATGATTTCAAGTTAAGAGTTTCACTAGAAAATATATCAGATATTCATCACTTTACAAATGAATGGGTCATAAAAGTACCATGATTCCATGCCATAAAATCTGGATGCAAGTTTAGTCCTTTAAAATTTTAAAAACAGGTGATTGTAACTGCTTAATATAGCCATGAAATAAAAAGATTCAGTAAAGACTCCACAAATCAAGGATAACCATATATCTGTGTATGTGTATACAACCATACATTAAGTGAATTCGTTGATGCAATATATTATAATTTTAATAGCCAATTAACTTTTGGAGGACTATGTTCAAAAATTTTAGAACATTTGATTATGAACCACTGTTTCTATAAATAAAGACTAGAATCAACTATTGAGACCACTTTAAGTTTTAAAAATGGCAAAAGCATAAAACTATATACATATTTCTCTTTTGTCAACTTTGAAAATAGGAAAATGTGCATATACACATATGTGTGCATTTTATAGGCACATAAATGTTATGTGTTTATAATAATATACAGATCAAAATAACTTAAAATTATAAAATCATGAAGGCATGAGTTTAAAAAACATATTTGTCCTCTCAGATTTGTTATTTGGCCTGCCAGAAGATAGCTGCTATTGATTCTGAAGCTCTTGGGAATATTAAGGTCTTTATAGGAATCATTTTCTGCCTGGTCTCCATTGACACCAAACAACTTAGATATTGGTGGTCTCTGAGGGTCAGAGTCTAGAGGAAGATCAATAAAAGCTGCAAACAACCTCATGTTGTTTTAACAGAATTCACAAGGTGAGAGAAAATAGAATGTGCATCTCAACTGTTGACTTCTGTGCCTGGACTCATAGATTAAAAGAAGAAAAACCCAACTAATTTTTAATGTTTAAAATAAGAAAAGCATCAGAGATACATTAACCTGCATGCTTAAGAATAATTATGAGAAATTTTGATGCACTCCCTTCTCAATTACCTCGTCTTTTTTTTTAGTCTTATTTACTCCAGATTTACTAAGGTATAAATATCAAATTAAAAATTATACATGTAAGGTATACAATGTAGTGTTAAGTATACCTGTGCAGTGATGACAACAATCAAGCAAATTAACATACACATCACCTTAAAGAGTTACTAATTTGAGTGTAAGTAGTAAGAACACTTAGAGAGGGTGTGGGGGAAAGGGAACCTCTATATCCTGTTGGTGGAAATGTAAATTGATATAGTTATCATGGAAAACAGTATGAAGCATCCTCAAAAATTAAAAATAGAACTATCATATGATCCAGCAGTCTCACTGCTGGGTATATATTCAAAGGAAATGGAAATGGGATATTTGAGATATTTATACTCCAATGTGCATTGCAGCAATATTCACAATAGCCAAGGTATGGAAATAATCTAAATGCTCAAAGGTTAAAAGAATAAAGAAATACACACACACACACATATATATATATGTACATACACATACATATATATGTACATTTATACACATATATATGTACACATAGTGAAATATGTGTGTACATATTTCATTATTTTCATCCTTAAAGAAAATGTCATTTGTGATCATGTGAATGAATTGAGATGTGTTACACGAGGTTATGATAAACTAGATGCAGATAAATAATGTGCAATATTACTAATATATAGAATATAGCAAAGTTGACCTTAGAGGAAGAGCAGTATGGTAGTTGTGGGGGTCTGACAGAAACAGGGAGATGTTAGTCAAAGTGTACAAGCTATCAATGAGATGAATCAGTTCTAGAGATCTAATGTACAAAATGGTAATTATAGTTAATAATATATACTTGAACTTTTCCAAAATAATATATCTTAGGCATTCTCATCCACCTCTTGAACCATGGGATTATCTGGCAGCTCCAGTTAGAAAGCTCTACACCAGGTAATCTGCTGTGGATACAGTTGGCTTTCAGCTCTTACAGTCATCATTGTAAAGCAGTTCTATAGGTCTTAGGATGCTATCTCGAATTTAGCCAAATCCAAATTTGTAAACTTCCCCCATCCAAACTCAGTCTTTCTAAGACTTTCCCACTTTCAGTGTTGGTTCTCCATCAAGTGGTCATCAGTTTGTGATTATAAAAGCCAGAGGATAAACAGTCATCAGAAATAAATGGGACCTGAGACAAAGCAACAGAAGAAAATTATCATTTATGTCCCTGAAGCAGAAAAATGTTTACATATGCAAAAATATAGTATGAAAATAAACAAAATATTGTGGGAAAATCACTTAAATTGAAAATGTAATAGTAGCATGAAAAAATAATAGAAGGATTGTAACCAAAAAAAAGTAGATGCTTAGAAAACAGCATGCTGACAACGCTCAGAAAATTAAATAAATTGAAGGAAAGAAATAACAAAACTGACAGTCAATAAAGGAAATTTGTATCAAGTTAATAAGAATTACTGAAAACATGTGAAACTACAGGACAGAAAATTAAGAAATAGTATAAAGTCTTTTCTGGACTTCCCTGGTGACAGACGATAAAGAATCTGCCTGCAGTGCAGGAGACCTGGATTCAATCCCTGGGACGGGAAGATCCTTGGAGAAAGAAATGGCTACCCATGCCAGTATTCTTGCCTGGAGAATTCCATGGACAGAGGAGCCTAGTGGGCTACAGTCCATGGAGTCACAAAGAGTGGGACATGACTGAGTGACTAAGCATGTACACATAAAGTTTTTTCTACAACTTAAGCATGACCTATTCTACTTGGAAAGGACCCACTCATCCCTAGTAAAACAAAGAAAATACCACACCAAAACACATTACTATGAACATGGAACCAGAAAACAAACAAGGTCTTAAGTTGAAAGAAAAAGTTGTTATACAAAGAGTTAAGAACCAGAAACGCATGAATATTTCAAGGAGTAAGAGAAGCTGGAAGTCTCTGGGAAGATGCTTACAAGAAAATTAAAAGAATTACCCAATCTCATCATTAATGAAAAATTTGGATGGATAAATATTTTCAGACAAATTTACCAAAAGTACCTCCCAATTACTCAGGCTATTACTTGAGGTGACCTACACCAAAACGGAGTCATGCGCCCAGAAAGAATTAAGGAGATCTAAACCATGTGTAAGGGTAAAAGAATCTGCAGGACAAAAGCAGGATAGGAGGCCTATGGAACAATCAGTCCAGATTAGAATAGAAAGAAGGGACATCGAGGAAAAAATGATGTTTGACAGGATGGAGATGTTCCATAGTTCTTTCAGAAATTGGGACAAGTAGTGATGAATTATGGTGAAAGCTAAGCTAATGAATAACAGGAGTTCAATAAAATGTCTCCTACTTAAAAATATTCTTAGCTATCACAATCAAAATAATATTATGAGCTAACCATTATAAAAACAGAAGTATATGTGCGTATGAAAGTGAAAGCTTTGCTCAATCATGAACTTTCTAGGCAAGAAGACTGGAGTGGGTTGCCATTCCATTCTCCAAAGGGTCTTCCCAACCCAGGGATTGAACCCAGGTCTTCCATACTGCAGGCAGATTCTTTACTGTCTGAGACACCAGAGAAACCCCTATATATCTCTACATACATATAGATATATGTGTATATATATGTATATACGTATATATGTGTGTGTAGATATGTATACATACAAGTGCTGGAGGGATAAACATCCAAGGCTATAAAAAGCTACGTTTTCATTTACTATGGTAAGAAAGGCTTCCCTGGTAGCTCAGAGGTTAAAGCGTCTGCCTGCAATGCAGGAGACCCTGGGTTCGATCCCTGGGTCGGGAAGATCCCCTGGAGAAGGACATGGCAACCCACTCCAGTATTCTTGCCTGGAAAATCCCATGGACGGAGGAGCCTGGTGGGCTAAGTCCACGCGGTTGCAAAGAGGCGATGGTAGGAAAAAACTGAGAAACAATATTATAAGTAGTATAAGCATATTAAAGGGAAATACGGGGAAATGGTGTCATAGAAGGGTGTGGAACTCACCCCCTACACGTGTGCACACACACATACAAATACATCAAAAATATATCTACATGTGGAACAATCTTCAGTGAAAACTAACTAGAAACTGTGGAAAGACTCCTAAGCAAACAAGGCTATAAGCAAATCCACAGGGAACCGCTCAGAAGGGAAGAGAAGTGATTGAGTTAAAATCTGTGCCCCTGGGCAGAAGACTCAAAAAAGACGATACATAGGTGAAAACCCATCCTGGGGAGTGAGTGGTGAAAGCCACGTATTGGTTCCTACCGAGGAAGAGGAGCCCCTTGGCTAGCTGGAGAGTTGCTGGAGCTAGCATGAGTGCAAGAGAAAGCCGAGACTCCACTCTGCTCATAAGGTTCATTGATAAATGGAAGACTGCTCCAGTAGGTACTGGGTTTCCCATCACTCTCTTGGCACGTGCCACAGCCTGAGCTGAGCTGAACTCTCCAGCCCCACTTATTCCACATCACAGCTCTGCAGTGGACCTAGGGCTGCCTCAACAGAGGACAGAGCTTTGATGCGAATACTGAGGTGATTTGGATAGGAGGTGGCCCCTGAGAAGGGTGGGGGTGGCCATCGTCAGTGAGTGGTCGGGCAGTGCGATGGCAGCAGCCTGAATCTCTAACAGTTGCTGCTGCACCAAAGCCTGTTGTCAGCTATGAGGTGTGAGCCCACGCAGAACCCACCTGTCCTGTTTTATGGCTCCACAACGGAGTGGAGTTGGTGGAGGCTGAGGTACTGATAGACTGTGAGGGACAAAGAGGATATGACCCTGAGGTTGTGTCTGAGCAGGCCAAGGGTGATAGTTGCTGACATCCGCACAGGCAGCACATCTAAGGCAGCTTGGACCTCTGTGCTGACTCACCATAGCACATACTCCATCTTTAGCAAAAAGCCCACAGGGCCCCCTCTGGCTTCAGCCCTACTCCTCTCTGCAGGCTAGTGTCCCAATGCTGGAATATGTACACATATGAACAAAACAGAATCAGTTGGAATCCAACCCTCAAGGCTTCTGCCCCAGCAACTTGAGATCTGCCCCTGCCCATGACAGGGCAGTGACCATTGAGCAGAGGGGAAGCCCTGCCTCACATCCAGCTCCAGCCCTTGAGCCTAAATCTCCAGCCCCACATACTACCATGGTGGCAGCTCAAATGCAAAGATTCTGCCTGCAATGTGGGAGACCTGGGTTCAAACCCTGGGTGGGTAAGATTCCCTGGAGAAGAACATGGAACCTACTCCAATATTCTTCCCTGGAAAATTCCATGGATAGAGGGGTCTGGTGGGCTACAGTCCATGGGGTCACAAAGAGTTGGATACGACTCAGTGACTAACACTTGCACACTTTCACCACGGTGATAGAGGTCAGCAAACCCGAGGAAAGACATGGCAAATCCACGTCAAATCTAGCTCTCCAACCTAAAGAACCCGACACACAATTCATAAATGGATGTTCCCACATAAGGACACTTATTCAAGATTGCAGTAGGTAACTGTTTCATCTAAATTTCTACAGAGAAAACTAAGCCCCGTGAGAGGGCAGAGGAACTGGTCTCAGTTGAAAGAGAGGAAAACACTGACAAAAGTAATGAAATAGATAAACTATTTACAGAATTCAAAATATTAGTAATAAGCATAACTGAACTATGGAAACAAATGAACAATAATTTTAACAAGGATCTGCTGCTACTGCTAAGTCGCTTCAGTCGTGTTCAACTCTGTGCGACCCCATAGATGGCAGCCCAGCAGGCTTCCCCGTCCATGGGAGTTTCCAGGCAAGAGTAGTGGAGTGGGTTGCCATTGCCTTCTCCAAACAAGGATCTAGAAAATATCAAATGAATTCAATCACTAAAAAGCACATTCAGTTCAGTTCAGTTCAGTCACTGAGTCATGTCCAGCTGTTTGTGACCCCATGAATCGCAGCATGCCAGGCCTCCCTGTCTATCACCAACTCCCGGAGTTCACTCAAACTTATGTCCATCGAGTCGGTGATGCCATCCAGCCATCTCATCCTCTGTCGTTCCCTTTTCCTCCTGCCCCCAATCCCTCCCAGCATCAGAGTCTTTTCCAATGAGTCAACTCTTTGCATGATGTGGCAAAAGTATAGGAGTTTCAGCTATAGCATCAGTCCTTCCAAGAACACCCAAGGCTGATCTCCTTCAGAATGGACTGGTTGGATCTCCTTGCAGTCCAAGGGACTTGCAAGAGTCTTCTCCAACACCACACTTCAAAAGCATCAATTCTTCAGTGCTCAGCTTTCTGCACAGTCCAAATCTCACATCCATACATGACCACTGGAAAAACCATAACTTTGACTACATGGACTTTGTTGGCAAAGTAATGTCTCTGCTTTTTGATATGCTGTTTAGGTTGGTCATAGCTTTCCTTCCAAGGAGCAAGCCTCTTTTAATTTCATGGCTACAATCACTATCTGCAGTGATTTTGGAGACCAAGAAAATAAAGTCTGTCACTGTTTCCATTGTTTCCCCATCTATTTGCTGTGAAGTGATGGCACCATTTGCCATGATGTTAGTTTTTTGAATGTTGAGTTTTAAGCCAACTTTTTTACTCTCCTCTTTCACTTTCATCAAGAGACTCTTTACTTCCTCTTCACTTTCTGCCATAAAGGTCGTATCATCTGCATATCCGAGGCTATTGATATTTCTCCCGGCAATCTTGATTCCAGCTTGTGATTCATCCAGCCTGGCATTTCTCATGATGTACTCTGCACATCAGTTAAATAAACAAGGTGACAATATTCAGCCTTGATCTACTCCTTTCTCAATTTGGAACCAGTCTGTTGTTTCATGTCCGGTTCAAATTGTTGCTTCTTGATTTGCATAGATTTCTCAGGAGGTAAGTAAGGTGGTCTGGTATTCCTATCTGTTGAAGATTTTCCACAGTTTGCTGTGATCGACACAGTCAAAGTTTTTTTCTACAAACTATAGGACAATTATACCAAAGACATTCTCACACTGTTAAGAAAGTTCTAGGACCCACAACAGATTTCCCAACCTGGGGATCTGGCAAAGGGACTGAGAACCCCCAGGCAATTTGACTTTGGAGGCAAGTGGGGTTTGATTATAGAACTTCCACAGGACTGGGGAAACAGACACTTGGAGGGCACAAACAAAACCTTGTGCACGCCAGAACCCAGGAGAAAGGAGCGGTGACCCCACAAGAGATGATCCAGACTTGCCTGTGAGTGTCTAGTAGTCTCCAGTGGAGACGTGGGTCAGTGGTGGCCTGCTGTAGGGTCAGGGATACTGAATGCAGAAGTGCATGCATGGGACTTTTTGAAGGAGATAACCATTATCTTCATTACATCCACCATAGTTTGATCTCAGACCAAACAACAGGGAGGGAACAGAGCCCCGCCCATCAACAGAAAATTGGATTAAAGATTTACTGAGCATGGCTCCTCCCATCAGAACAAGACCCAGTTTCCCCCTCAGTCAGTCTCTCCCATCTGGAAGCTTCCATAAGCCTCTTGTCCTTATCTGTCAGAGGGCAGACAGAACGAAAACCACAATCACAGAAAACTAATCAAACTGATCACATGAACCAGAGTCTTGTCTAACTCAATGAAACTATGAGCCATGCCATGTGGGGTCACCCAAGACAGATGGGTCATGGTGGAGCATTCTGACAAAATGTGGTCTGCTGAAGAAGGAAATGGCAAACCACTTCAGTATTTTTGCCTTGAGAACCCCACGAGCTGTCTGAAAAGGCAAAAAGGTATGACCCTGAAAGATGAATTCCCCAGGTTGGTAGGTGCCCAATATACTACTGGAGAAGAGTGGAGAAATAGCTCCAGAAAGAATGAAGAGATGGAGCCAAAGCAAAAACAATGCCCAGTTGTGGATGTGACTGGTGATAGAAGTAAAGTCTGATGCTGTAAAAAGCAATATTGCATAGGAACCTGGAATGTTAGGTCCATGAATCAAGGTAAATTAGAAGTATTCAAACAGGAGATGACAAGAGTAAACATCAACATTTTAGGAATCAGTGACCTAAAACGTACTGGAATAGGTGAATTTAATTCAGATGACCGTTATATCTACTACTGTGGGCAAGAATCCCGTAGAAGAAATGGAGTAGCCCTCACAGTCAACAAAAGAGTCTGAAATGCAGTACTTGGGTGCAATCTCAAAAATAACAGAATGATCTCTGTTCGTTTCAAAGGCAAACCATTCAATATCACAGTAATCCAAGTCTATGCCCCAACCAGTAATGCTGAAGAAGCTGAAGTTGAACGGTTCTATGAAGACCTACAAGAACCTCTAGAATTAACACCCAGTGAGAATAGCAAAAAACAAAACCTCGAAATGAAAACAGTTTAAGAGATCATTATTATCTTTGACAGCATCAACCATAACAACATGCATGTTATAGGAGCTCCAGAAGGAAAAAAGGGAGAAGGGGATTGTAAATGTATCTGAAGAAATCATGGCTTAAAACTCTCCAGACCTGAAGGAGGAAACATATCCAGGTCCAGTGAAACAAAAAGGGTTCCCAACAAGATGAACCCAAACCAAGATCCACACCAAGACATACCATTAATCAGAAAGGCAAAAGTTAAGAGAATTCTAAAAGAAGCAAGAGAAAACCTCCTATACAAAGGAACCTCTATAAAGCTATCAGCTGGTTTTCCTGCTGAAACATTGCAGGCCAGAAGAAAGTGGCATGGTATATTCAAATTGCTGAAAGGGAAAAAGCTGCAACCTGAGATTCTCTACCCAGAAAGATTATCACTTAGGATCAAAGGAGAGAGAGAGAACTCAAACAAGCAAAAATGAAAAGAGTTTAATACACATGTGCATACATGAATGCAACATTGCTTCAGTTGTGTCAGACTTTGTGTGACCTTATGGACTTCAGCTCCAGGCTCCTCTGCCCATGGGATTCTCCAGGCAAGAAAACTGAAGTGGGCTACCATGCCCTCCTCCAGGGGATCTTTCTGTCACAGGGATCAAACCCGTGTCTCTTATGTATCTTGCATTGACAGGCAGGCTCCTTACCACTAGTGCCACTTGGGAAGCCCATTCAATACCTGCTGCTGCTAAGTCGCCTCAGTCGTGTCCGACTCTGTTCGACCCCATAGATGGCAGCCCACCAGACTCCCCCGTCCCTGGGATTCTCCAGGCAAGAACACTGGAGTGGGTTGTCATTTCCTCCTCCAATGCATGAAAGTCAAAAGTGAAAGTGAAGTCGCCCGGTCGTGTCCAACTCTTAGCCACCCCATGGACTGCAGCCTACCAGGCTCCTCCATCCATGGGATTTTCCAGGCAAGTGTACTGAAGTGGGTTGCATTGCCTTCTCTGGCTCAACACCTAACTTACCCTAAAAGAAATGTTGAAATGTCTTCTCTAAGTGGAAAAGAAATAAAATATAGAAAAGGAAAAATCCCACTAGGAAAGGTAAATATATAGTAAGGGCTGATGGTCAACCACTTAAATAAGCTAGTATGAATATTAAAAGACAAAAAATTATAAAAGCAATTATAACTACAACAAACAGTTGAGATAAACATGAAGATGTGAAATATTATGCCCTCAAAAATACAATGTAGCTCAGAGTCAAATTATCTAGATCTTCATCTTGTGTCCTCCACTTTCTTGCTCTGTCAATTAGGAAAGAGTATTATTCTGTGCCTTGGTCCTCACTTTTATACTGTGGATGCACTTATTTGCAATGGACAGTTACTTACTTATTTTGATTGCAAGTCTTTGAACTTAAAAAATTCCACTCATGACAGCAACTTAGATACCTGAATCAGATAAATCCAAAAGATTATTTCAATAATAGGCTTATTGTTTACATATGTCAACTATTATTCCAGGAATCTCATTCCTGTGATTCTATTCTAAGGAATAATTAGATGTCTCAAAATGTATATCACAAATTTTTCATCACAGTATTACTTATGACAAAAATTAGGAGCATTAATTTTCCAGTAATAAGCCATGATTTAACTACATCAAGATAAGTACAAAATGGGATTCCCAGGTTTCTCAGTGTTAAAAACTCTGCCTGCCAATGCAGAAGACATGGATTCTCTGGGAGAATCCCCTGGAGAAGGAAATGGCTACGCACTCCAGTATTCTTGCCTGGTGAATTCCATGGACAGCGGAGCCTGGACAGTCCATGGGGTCACAAAGAGTCGAACATGAATGAGTGATTAACTCTTTCATTTTTCATTAACAAAAATAACCCAGGACTTTAAATGTCTCCTAGTTGGAGTTAATGATTAGTAAAAGTTTATAATTCAGGTTCCTTTTGTGAATTCTGGATAAAGTTATTACATAGCAGAGCAAGTACTTGGTATAAATGGAGAGCAGCACATCCTGAAGGCGTAAGACTGAGCTTTATCACCATTTAAATTATTTTTAGACCAATCAGTTATTGATAGTATATCAACTTATTAAATAACAGTGATTTCTGGCAACAGTTTCTTAAAAGGTAAATCCATTAGTTAATTCAGGTAACACATGTATCCTGTTTCCTAAAACCTCACATTTTATAATTACTAACCTGAAGTTACTGATAATTTTATCAATTTGCATAAATAAACCACCCTATCAAATTTCCCATACTTACTGAGTTTACAACATTTTCACATATTTGGAAATAAATTGTGTGTGTATGTATGTAAAGCCCACTTTGGTAATTCACTGGAGGGAGAAAAAAGTGTTCTCCTCACTGTGGCAGATATGTTTGTTCTTGTTTCAAATCATCTAAATTCTAAAGCTTATTGTACACTACAATCTTGTTTCTATGGTTACCATGGAAAAGAAAAATGCATATTATTACACACAAATCCACTATTTAAAGAATGACCAAAAAGGTTAAGAAATCACACATGCATTTCCATTATTTTTAACCTAGGTCATCACAAGATTAGAGGGACAAAGTATAAAGTGAGAAGTGAAAGTCAAAAAGGAAAACTAAAAAAATAAAAAGAGAAATGTGCACAGAAATTTTTGAACACAGTATTAAACTATTATACCCTCCAAGGGCATAAAGCACACAGTGTGTGTGTGTGTGTGTGTGTGTGTGTGTGCCCATGTGTACGTGAGTATACTTTAAAACCATGTAAATCAATAGGAAGGAGTAAGTTTGATAGAAAGACTATGAGTTTTAAAGATGACTTTCTGCAGTAGAAACCTGGAAAAAAAATAAATTTTGCTTCTCCAATCATTAAAATAAAGCTGAATTCTTATTAATCATTATTTCAAAGTTAAAAGATTATAAAATAGAACTTTTGAATGTATCATTAAGTGCTATAAAATAAAAAACACAATATGTGAATTTGTATTTGAAAAATCAAGATGAAGTTACATGTTATCAGTTCAGTTCAGTTCAGTCACACAATCATATCCAACTCTTTGTGACCCCATGGACTGCAGCACACCAGTCTTCCCTGTCCATCACCAATACCCGGAGCTTACTCAAACTCATGTCCATAGAGTTAGTGATGCCATCCAACCATCTCATCCTTTGTTGTCCCCCTCTCCTCCCACCTTCAATCTTTCCAAGCATCAGGGTGTTTTCAAATGAGTCAGTTCTTCACATCAGGTGACCAAAGTATTGGAGTTTCAGCTTCAGCATCAGTCCTTCCAATGAATATTCAGGACTGATTTCCTTTAGGATGCACTGGTTTGGTGTCCTTAAGTGACTCTCAAGAGTCTTCTCCAACACCACAGTTCAAAAGCATCAGCTCTTCAGTGCTCAGCTTTCTTTATAGTCCAACTCTCACATCCATACATGACCACTGGAAAAACCATAGTCTTGACTAGATGGACCTTTGTTGGCAAAGTAATGTCTCTGCTTTTGAATATACTGTCTAGGTTGGTCATAGCTTTTCTTCCAAGGAGCAATCCTCTTTTAAATTCACAGCTGCAGTCACCATGTGCAGTGATTTTGGAGCTCAAGAAAATAAAGTCTGTCACTGTTTGCTTTGTTTCCCCATCTATTTGCCATGAAGTGATGGGACCAGATGCCATGATCTTAGTTTTCTGAATGTTGAGTTTTAAGCCAACTTTTTCACTCTCCTCTTTCACTTTCATCAAGAGGCTCTTTAGTTCTTTTTCACTTTCTGCCATAATGGTGGTGTCATCTTCATATTTGAGATTATTGTTATTTCTCCCAGCCATCTTGATTCCAGCTTGTGGTTCATCCAGCCTGGCATTTTGCCTGATGTACTCAGTATGTAAGTTAAATAAGCACGGTTACATTATATATTAGATGTTAAAATGTGAGGGCAAGAAAAAATGCAGTCCAAGAGAAACCAAAAGAGATCAAAGGAGATAAGTTGTCACACTGAAGACACATGCCACAGAGTTTTCAAAAACATTTTAAAATGTGTTACTAAGAACAGTATTTATATTGTCAAATGCTGGAGTGCATTGTGGGGAGATACCACATTTTGTTTTGATAAGAATATGAACCAAATATGAGCCAAATATAGCCACTTCTTAATAAAATGGAGAAGAAACATTTCCTATGACCCTAAAATTCCCCCAAAAAGGGTTATGAAGGCAGCACTTATATGGTAACAATGAATTGGATGACATGATCTCAGGCAAGTGGCTAAGTTATAGAGAATTCTATAACAATCAAAGGAAGCACAACCTGAAGGCACAAAACTGAGCTCTATAACCATTCTAATTATTCCTAAACCAATCATCTATTGATAATGATAATTATTAAATTATAGTGATTTCTGGAAACAACTTTTTAAAAAGATAATCTATTAGTTAATTTAGGTAACACATTTATCCTATTTCCTAAAACCTCATATTTTATAATTACTAACCTGAAGTTACTGAAAATTACATCAGTTTGTATCAATAAATTGCCCTACTCTTCAGCAGTTGATATATAAGGAGTTACATGTTTTGCTTTATAAAAATACTTTGTGAGTCCATAAGACTGATCTATACATCGGTGTCTCTTTTGCTGTCTCATACACAGGGTTATTGTTACCATCTTTCTAAATTCCATATATATGCCTTAGTATACTGTATTGGTGTTTTTCTTTCTGGCTTACTTCACTCTGTATAATAGGTTCCAGTTTCATCCATCTCATTAGAACTGATTCAAATGTACTCTTTTTAATGGCTGAGTAATACTCCCTTGTGTATATGTACCACAGCTTTCTTATCCATTCATCTGCTGATGGGCATCTAGGTTGCTTCCTGCGATGAACATTGGGGTACACATGTCTCTTTCCCTTCTGGTTTCCTCAGTGTGTATGCCCAGCAGTGGGATTGCTGGGTCATATGACAGTTCTATTTCCCGTTTTTAAAGGAATCTCCACACTGTTCTCCATAGTGGCTGTACTAGTTTGCATTCCCACCAACAGTGCAAGAGAGTTCCCTTCTCTCCACACCCTCTCCAGCATTTATTGCTTGTGGGGAGATTTGGGAAAATAGCATTGAAACATGTATAATATCATGTATGAAACGAGTCGCCAGTCCAGGTTTGATGCACTATACTGGATGCTTGGGGCTGGTGCACTGGGATGACCCAGAGGGAGGGGAGGGGAGGGAGGAGGGTGGAGGGTTCAGGATGGGGAACGCGGGTATACCTGTGGTGGATTCATTTCAATATTTGGCAAAACTAATACAATATTGTAAAGTTTAAAAATAAAATAAAATTTAAATAAATAAATAAACTCAACATTCAAAAAATGAAAAAAAAAATACTTTATGAGTACAAATTAAAAAGAATGATTCTATGATACAATATCATTTATGTAGAATAAACAAAGGTACAGACACCTGTGGACAAACTTGTGGAAGGAATATAAATGGGAAAAAGGCTGAGTGGGCAGAGGAGATAGAGGGGAAAGGAAGGCTTTAAGTATATAAATGATGACAAAGGAGATTAATTGAGTCAACACTCAGCTGTCTGTCCTAGAGTTAAAGAAAAAAACCAATGGTGATAGTATGTCACATGTATTTTGAATTTTTGAAGCTCAATTATTGTAAAGAAGTATTTCAGTATCTAAGGATTGACAAAGCTTTCAAGCATACCTATAATGAAGAGACTTAGCTGTTAGGTCTTTTTAGTTTCCTTAGTAAATGTTTACTAGATTGGTAATGTATATATTATATATTTTTACAAGCTAGTTGCATTCATTTTAAAATAGCTGTGTTTCTCCCTAAAAATAAAACTACAAAGTTTAGTAGCCATAGGACTTAAGGACATTGAATATCTTCATCCTAGTTGGGAACATGTCAAAGGATCCTAGATGATAAGATTCACTGTGTAATAAATACCTATATTTCTATCCATTTGCTGAAAAACTCCCTTTACTTTCTAAAAATAAAATAAAATTTTAAAAAAATAATAAAAAAAAACACAAGAAATAACAAGGTTGGCAAGGCTGTGGACAAAAGGAAACCTTTGTGCAATGTTGATTGGTACAGCCACATCTAGACTGTATATTATAAGCCTGCTTATTTAATTTCTGTGCAGAATACGTCATGCAAAATGCTAGGCTGGATGAGGCACAAGCTGGAATCAAGACTGCCGGGAGAAATATCAATAACCTCAGATAAGCAGATGACTCCACACTTATGGCAGAAAGTGAAGAAGAACTAAAGAGCCTCTTGATGAAAGTGAAAGAGGACAGTGAAAAGTTGGCTTAAAGCTCAACATTCAGAAAACGAAGATCATGTCATCTGGTCCCATCACTTTATGGAAAATAGATGGGGAAAGAGTGGAAACAGTGTCAGACTTTTTATTTTTTGAGGCTCCAAAATTACTGCAGATGGTGACTGCAGCCATGAAATTAAAAGACTCTTACTCCTTGGAAGGAAAGTTATGACCAACCTAGATAGCATATTCAAAAGCAGAGACATTACTTTGCCAACAAAGGTCCGTCTAATCAAGGCTATGGTTTTTCCAGTAGTCATGTATGGATGTGAGAGTTGGACTGTGAAGAAAGCTGAGTGCTGAAGAATTGATGCTTTTGAACTGTGGTGTTGGAGAAGACTCTTGAGAGTCCCTTGGACTGCAAGGAGATCCAACCAGTCCATTCTCTAAGAGATCAGTCCTGGGTGTTCTTTGGAAGGAATGATGCTAAAACTGAAACTCCAAAAGTTTGGCCACCTCATGCGAAGAGTTGACTCATTGGAAAAGACTCTAATGCTGGGAAGGATTGGGGGCAGTAGGACTAGGGCACAACAGAGAATGAGATGGCTGGATGGCATCACTGACTCGATGGATGTGAGTTTGAGTAAACTCTGGGAGGTGGTGATGGACAGGGAGGCCTGGCGTGCTGCGATTCATGGGGTCACAGAGTCGGACACGACTGTGCAACTGAACTGAACTGAACTGATCTGGGGAATGGAAGAGGGCAGAGGGAATAGGGCTCATAGATGAAGCAAGATAGACCATATGTTCAATTTTTGAAGTTAGGCAAGGGGACATGGGAATATTTTCTCTACTTTTGTATATGCTATAGATTTTCCATAATAAAAGGGGCTTTTTAAAATAAAAAAAAAATGATAATAATATACCTGGAAAGAAATCATATCCTAGTCTGGAACAGTTTTACTTGGGTGCCAAACATGACAATGTTAAAATATGGAGGCTATTTGACAGTTTATTTACATCAATGTAATAGTTCCTCAGCTTTTTATTAGTAGCTTCGAATTTCACTAAGACCAAAGAAAAATGAGTGTATATGGAAATATGAAAGTAGGTAATTACTGAAAAAACAGGAACAAGTACAACTCCTGCCTTCAGGGACCTAATTCCCTCATGAAAAACACCAGCTAGGAAGCAGATGTCTTTTGTATAGTGATTTTGTACCTTGATGAGGAGGACATAATGCAGGACGTTATGTAAGAGTTCATAATCTTAGGTTATTTTAGTTTGCTCTGAAAGAAAGAGATACTATTCTGAGATTTGAGGAGCAAGTTTAATATATCCAGGTGATGGGAGGGACAAATATATTCCTAGAAAAGGAAAAATAATCTATAAATATACATAAAGACAGAGCACAGTTCATTCTGTGAACTGCAGTTCCTTCAGTATGGCAGGATATATGAAATGAAGGAAAAGAGACAAGCAGGGTCCAGATATTGATGAGCTTTGGATCACTGAATAATAGGATTTTACACTGGAGGCAGTGAAAAGTCATTTAAGCATGACGCTGGGATGATTAAATGGTGCATCAGAAAATCAACTTTCTGTATGGAAAATTAATAGGAAGGGAGATTTATTAGGAGATATGGAGATATATTAAAATAGACATGCATATCCTGAGTAAAGAAAGAAAACAAACATGGGAAAGCAAACCTGTACAGACAGTAACAAGATTAGTGGCTGTCAGGGGTTGAGGAGGAGGGATGGTTAAGCAGGTAAAGCACTGGGTGTTTTTAGGGCTTGAAGCTACTCAGTATTACAATGGTGGATGCATGTCATTATATACTTGTCAAAGCCCACTGAATTTAAAACACCAAGGATGAGACTTCATATAAGCTGTGAACTTTAGGTGATAATGATGGGCCAGTGTAGGTTCACCACTGGTAACAAATGATGCACTGTGGTCAGGATGTCAATAGTGGGGAAGATTGTGGGTGTCTAAAAGACAAGGGGTATTACAGAATGCTCTGTACTTTTCATTCGTTTAGCTGTGAGCACGTAAGTGCTCTAAAAATAAAGGGTTTTTTGGTTAAAAAACTGCAGTAGAGATGTAAAGAAAGGACATATTTGAGAGCTTGTAGGAACTAGGACGGAGAAGGTAATGCCACCCCACTTCAGTACTCCTGCCTGGAAAATCCCATGGACAGAGGAGCCTGGTAGGCTCCAGTCCATGGGGTTGCTAAGAGTCGGACATGACTGAGCGACTTCACTTTCACTTTTGACTTTCATGCATTGGAGGAGGAAATGGCAACCCACTCCAGTGTTCTTGCCTGGAGAATCCCAGGGACGGGGGAGCCTGGTGGGCGGCCATCTATGGGGTCACACAGAGTCAGACATGACTGAAGTGACTTAGCAGCAGCAGTAGGAACTAGGAAGCAATAGTAATTGTTGAATGATCAAAAATGAGTGAACATAGAAGTGAAAGTATCACTCAAGTTCCTCACTCAGGAATGTGAAGTAAGGCATTACATTAACTGCAAAACTTTCAGTGGTAAATGGAAGTGAGGAGGAAAAGCATGCTAGGGGAAGAGGTTTGTGAACAATGATTATTTCTGATTGTACTGAGTCCTTGCAACTCACTAGGCAATGCAGTCTAGATGGCTGGAAAACAGTGGCAGGCAGAGGCCGACCACCTGAGGCCAGAACCCCCAAAAAGCAACCTACAAATGTGAGCATGTTTACATTGTCTGGACTGCACATTACACAGTCTGGTCAAGTAACACAGATTTGTATTATGATGTTTATATTAGTCATAACATCCCCTCCCTGATATACAGAGTATATATGTAAATGAAGAAGAGAAATACCTAATTTCCTACTTAGATGTGTGTCACTATGTTACTGAGTGATGTTAGTCACTCAGTCATGTCCAACTCTTTGTTGGACTGTAGCCTGCCTAGGCTCCTCTGTCCATGGAATTCTCCAGGCAAGAATACTGGAATGGGTTGCCATTTCCTGGTGACCTCTAATAAGCCATCCTTATTAATAAAACCCTTGTATCAGAACACGTAAGAGTAAGCCAAACTGGAGGAAAGGTATGGAGTGAGAAACCTTCTTTTATCAAAGGGAGATTAAACTAAAATAAAATGACAGGGACTTCCCTGGTGGTGACTGACTCTGTGTTCCCAATGTCTGGGTTCAATCCCTGGTCAGGATACTAGATCCCACATGCTGAAACTAAAGATCTTGCAAGCTGTAACTAAGACCTGATGCAACAAAATAGATAAATATTTTTAAAAACAAATAAAATGACACTCTGCGCCATCCCTGTGGCAACAAAATGGCCATTTTCCACTACTATACTATATGTGCGCATCTTGTTTACATGAGTGTGTTCCCTAAACTGAGTAGTGAGGATCTGCTCATTGTAAAGCGTTCTCCAAAACCTGTTAATTCCATGGTCTTTTTCAATTACTCTGAATTCCCTTTGACAATAAAAAAGAAAAAAAAATTGCATTTGGATAGATGTGCTTGCCAAAAAGGTCATTTAGTAGAAGAACTGGCTTATTCAGAGCTCTTACCACTGAGAAGAATGAATTAGAATCCAATGACCCACTTTCAAACTTGCTGGTAGCATGGAACTTAATATCTATTTGGAGCCTTATAAAAAGTTGAGAAGATGACCTTTACAATAAAAAAAAAAAAATCCAGAAAGCATCCAAGAAATAAAATACCCTTCATGTGGAAAGTGTAGAGTCTTCACCAAGCAAATGGTGAAGTACTACTACTACTAGTAGTAATGATATCATTATTATTATTGAAATACTGGGTGTAGTGACGAGCTAGTAGATATCTTTTTCAGTCCGTAGTTTGGGCCATGGTAGTCTTAGCACAAATCAGTCCCCTGTTCTTATATTTTACAGGGCATCGCAGGTGAGGTTGAGAAGTTGGATAGCCCTTCAAAAGCACATGGGCCTGTAGCTCTGGAAACAACTGTGTATTTTATGTGTCAGTTGCATCCTACTCTTTGCCATCCCATGGACTGGAGCCCACCAGGCTCCTCTGTCCATGGGATTCTCCAGTCAAGAATCCTGGGCTGGGTTGCCATTTCCTCCTCCAGGGGATCTTCCTGACCCAGGGATCAAAGCATTTTTTTCCTTGCAGGCAGATTCTTTACCACTGAGCCACCTGAGAAGCCCCTAGAAACAACTGTACCTCTTCCTGGATACAAAGAGCCCAGTGTGAGCTCAGTTGAACAGGCAGAGTCCTGGTGGACAGTGAATGCCCTGCTTCCTGTTTCTAAGACTTTCTTAGAGTCACCTGGGGGTAAGCTTTAAGGTGGACTAGATAACCATGAAAAGTGTGCAAGTATTAGTCACTCAGTCATGTCCAACTCTCTGTGACCCCATGGACTGCAGCCTGCCAGTCTCCTCTGTCCATGGGATTTTCCAAGCAAGAATACTAGAGTAGTTTGCCATTCCCTTCTCCAGGGGATATTCCTGATCCAGAAATAGAACCCAGGTCCACATTGCAGAAAGATTCTTTACCTCCTGAGTCACCAGGGGAGCCCAGATAACCATAATCTTAAGCAAATTTTACAGTTTAAGGAAGATGCAAAATCAGGTGGGGCTAGTGGTAAAGAACCTGCCTGCCAATGCAGGAGACTTAAGAGATGCAGGTTTGATCCCTGGGTCAGGAAGATCCCCTGGAGGAGGAAATGGCAACCCCCTGCAGTTTTCTTGCCTGGAGAATCCCATGGACAGAGGAGCCTGACTGGCTACAGTCCAAAGGGTCACAAAGAGTCAGACACAACGGGAGTGACTCAGCATGCAAGAAGTGAAACTAGTGTGTGATCAGATTCATGTGCATCCCTGACCTGATTTCCATTCATGGGACCTGTTGTGTCCTTGGCCCATTCAGCTGCTGCTTGCATTGTGGATGATCTGCTGCTCAAGTTGTAGCCAGGCATTTTGATTTGGGGGAACAGGATGTTTCAGAATAGATGGAATCCCCAAAGACTTAGAAATGGACTCGAGAACAGGAGAGGATCTTGACCCAAATTCTTGCATATGCATAAATGGCCTACTAGATGAGAATCTTGTTGGCAAGACTTCATCATTTTCTGTGAATGTTAAAAATGTTTAGTGTCATAAGGTATGTAGATAAATGTTGACAACCTTGCTGGAATCCAAGGGCAGTAATCAGAAATATGAAAATAAATCTGGAGACAGGAGTTTGAGGCCCTTGTGAATACGGAATAATAGGCAAAGAGGTATGCTTTTTGGCTTTTTTTTTTGAGGACCAAGTAGGATAAAGTAATTATATAGTGCTGAATGTACAGGTCATCAACTTCTAATCATAAAATGCTGACTTACTAGCAACAATAGGGTTGAAGCTTGTCAGACTTGGAGTTTTTACAAGGACCATATCCAATTTCTTAAACAGTTTTATCTATATCACCTATGAGGAATGTATACCTTAGTGAATTCATGACACTACATGGCTAAGAACGAGGTCTCAGAATATAATGCATTGTCAAATGTAGATACATCATTTGCTAAAACTCAATTCTACTGAGTCAAGAAAACATATGTAATGGGCAACACCTATGTCCCCAAACAACTCTTGAATGACAGGTAAGTTTGATTGGGAGGATATAAAGCAGTATACTAAACTAAAATTTTAGACACAATCAAGAAGTCTACAATGCATGTGATATGGCTATAGGATGCCAGAGAGGGGGAAATGATCACATAATCAGCTTGAAGTAATTGCAGTAAGAAGAATGACTCATTTTGAGCAAGGACAGCCTTTGAAAGAAAAAGAGTCATAAACAGAGTTGGCAATGATTATTAACTTCCATTTGTATGCCACACAATACATTCCAAAACACTTCTGCATGTTTTATCTCAGTTGAATTGGAAAACAATCCTGAAAGTTAGAAAAGGCAGGTATTGTTCTGCTTGTTTTATATGCAAGGAAAGGAATACAGAGAGGTTAATTGAGCTGGCTGAGGTCATACTGCTAGTTAGAGAACCAGCAAGGAACAGAACCTAGGTTTCCAGCATCTTCGTGTAATGTATTTTAACCACCCCTGGCTGCAAACAGCAGTTTTGCTGAACAAAGAAATTTTTCATTCGTGTACAGCTTAGAGAACATTGGTGTTTTTAGCCAGTCTTCACCTATTAATAACCATGATGTCACTTTCACCCTCTCCAGCCAGGAAATCACAGGACCCCAGAGGTCATCTGGTTCATCTACCATCAATTGTGCTATAACATTCACCAGTCCAACATCATATTAACCTTTTTGACAATCCCATCAAAATGTTTATTCTTGTTGATCTTAGGGCCAAGTGTGTATTTCAGAGAAATGTATGATACATAAAATAGCTTAGTTTTACTCAGAAAAATAGAATCTTTCTGAAAGAAAATCCTCTACTTAGCCTCAGGGGTGGGTGAGAAGAAGATGAAGTATTTATAGTGAGTATCATCATCAGGATGTTTTAAAAAAAATCACCTGGAAAAAAAAAAAAAGAGTTCCTGCTTATTTTCTTACCTAACATATAATTTTCTATATCCCAAATACCTAAATCAAATTCCACAGCACATCAGTGCTAGAGGAGGGAGGAGAAAAACAGCTGCAGTTGGGTATCTAATCCCAACCTGTCAAGACCTGCTGTTGATCAGCAGTGGGCTCCACATTTAATTGTCAAACAATTGATTTTTTTCCCAGACAATGTGGGTGAAGTGGAAGAGAAAAATCTCCCCTATTTGCATCCAGGACAGCTTCTTCTGCTTGCAACAACCGAACCCCAAATCAAAATAATTTCACTCCACATCCTAATTATATCAATTCTCAATGTCTCAAGCATCCAAAATATCCCCCTTCGTCTTTCAGTTGAGCACAAGAAAGTATAATCTAAAGTGGGAGTGAAAAGCATGATCTGAATCAAGAGAGCTGTTTTGCATAAGGCAAAGCTGCACTTTAGTTTGCATCTGAATATTTTTCAGCTTTGAAGATCTGCATTTATCTCCCTACAATGGCATTATCATTGATTGCAAGACTTGTATGAATAAATGAGGCTTAAATGACAACTACATGACTTAAAGTCCTTTCATCAGAGAGAATACTTGCAATTTGTCCTCCAGTTGGAGACTCAAAACACAGCTAGCAAAACCTAAATTTGTTTAATGTTCTGCCTCTTTCCTCATTGGCTGCCTAATGTTTTTGATCTAGTCAATTCAGCCCATTACTGATTGATAGGCACCATTGCAATGTAGCTACTGATGCTGCCTCCCTACGATCAATAGCAATGGGATATTGCTTCACATTATATATCAAAATATTCACATAGTTCTTTCGTCATGCTTAAAGAGTCACATTTCCTTTTTCTTTATTAAGCAAAATCAATTCCACACATTTGAGTTCCAAAAAAATGGAACGACACTAATCTGAGTACTGTGGAGAATGAAAGGAATACAAGACAGAGTCACTGATCTCAAAAAATGATAAAATTGATACATGTTGAAACCTTACAATTCAGGGTAGCTAGGCCTTTTAAATGTAAAGAAGAATGTCCTACCCATTCTTTTAAATAAGAGGACACTGAATTTCAGAGATATTTAATCACTTGCTAAAGGTCACTCACTGAAAGCATCACATGTCTTTGTTCCAAAGCCTGAAACACATTCTGAAGTCTCCCAAAACGTACACTATCATCTAGTTGACCAATAAGATGTGAAAGTGATGCAAGTTATGCTACGATAATGCAAATAAGATATTAAAGATTTTTCCTAGTGATCATAGACATACTAGTTATTATAGTAACTCTGCTATAGCAACACAGTGAAGCTGGATATTATGTCAGATGATATTTTTAAAAGGCTTGGGGGGAGTTAAGGTAATTAAATGCATTTTTGAAGAACAGTTCATGGGGTTCCCAAGGCAAGAATACTGAAGTGGTTTGCCATTCCCTTCTCCAATGGACCACATCTTGTCAGAACTCTCCACCATGACCCGTCCATTGTGGGTAGCCCTACAAGCATGGCTCATAGTTTCATTGAATTAGATAAGGCTGTGGTTCATGTGATCAGATTTAGGTCAGATAGGTTAGTTTTCTGTGACTATGGTTTTCATTCTGTCTGCTCTCTAATGGAGAAGGATAAGAGACTTATGGAAGGTTCTGGATGGGAGAGATACACCTAGGGAGAAACTGGATCTTGTTCTGATGGGCAGGGCCATATTCAGTTCAGTTCAGTCAAGTAGTCATATCTAACTGTTTGCAACCCCATGGACTGCAGCATGCCAGGCCACCTTGTCTATCACCAACTCCCAGAGCCTACTCAAATTCATGTTCATTGAGTCGGTGATGCCATCCAATCTTCTCATCCTCTGTCGTCCCCTTCTCCTCCTGCCCTCAATCTTTCCCAGCATCAGGGTCTTTTCCA
>NW_011494919.1:2604153-2609418 GCF_000754665.1 Bison bison bison | reverse complement strand
TAGATGGAACTGTTTTGGCAAAATAATGTCTCTGCTTTTTAATATGCTATCTAGGTTGGTCATAACTTTCCTTCCAAGGAGCAAGCCTCTTTTAATTTTATGGCTGCAGTCAAAATCTGCAGTGATTTTGGAGCCCCAAAAAATAAAGTCTATCACTGTTTCCACTGTTTCCCCATCTATTTCCCATGAAGTGATGGGACCAGATGCCATGATCTTAGTTTTCTGAATGTTGAGCTTTAAGCCAACTTTTTCACTCTCTTCTTTCAATTTCATCAAGAGGCTTTTTAGTTCTTCTTCACTTTCTGCCATAAGGGTGGTGTCATCTCCATATCTGAGGTTATTGATATTTCTCCCAGCAATCGTGATTCCAGCTTGTGCTTTATCCAGCCTAGCATTTCTCGTGATACACTCTGCATATCAGTTAAATAAGCAGGGTGACTATATACAGCCTTGACATACTCCTTTCCCAATTTGGGACCAGTCTGTTGTTCCATGTCCAGTTCTAACTGTTGCTTCCTGACCTGCAAACAGGTTTCTCAAGAGGCAGGTCAGGTGGTCTGGTATTCCCATCTCTTTCAGAATTTTCCACAGTTTATTGTGATCCACACAGTCATAGGCTTTGGATATCTGGAATAAGTCCCGTTTGATCTTTGCATACAATCCTTTTAATGTATCATTAAATTTAGTTTGCTTGAGGATTTTTGCATCTATGTTCATCCGGCTATTGGCCCATAATTTTCTTGTGGTGTCCTAGTCTGATTTTGGTATGAGAGTAATGCTGGCATTGTGAAATGAGTTTGGAAGTGTTCCCTCTCCTACTTTTTATAAGTATTTGAGAAGGATTGGTATTAATTTTTCAAATATTTGGTAGAATTAATCAATGAAACCTTCTAGTCTTGAACTTTGTTTGTTGGAAGGTTTTTGATTCCTGATTCAAATCCTTACCAGTAATCAGTCTGTTCTAATTTTCTATTCTTCATGATTCAGTCTTAGTAGGCTATATGTTTCTAAGAACTTATCCATTCCTTTTTGGTTGTCCATGAGAATCTTAACTAAAGTTACACTGGATAAATTACTGGGATAAAGAGTGAAATGAGACACAGAAGCAACTAATAATAGTCATTTTTACCTTATTCAAATACCCATGCACTGTCCTGATTTTCCCCCTTGTCGCATTTGCTGTTATCTCTATTCATTTCATTTTTCTAATATAAAAAATAACACAATTTTCTCTTTAGTGGTTAATGCATCATGAACATTTTTGCATACACTAAACACTTAGCAGTTTGTTTTTATACACATTAGTCATTTAAAAATAGTTGTTTACCATGTATAATATCATATGTGAAATTTATCGCTAGTCCAGGTTCAATGTATGATACAGGATACTCGGGGCTGGTGCACTGGGATGTCCCCGAGGGAAGGTATGGGGAGGAAGGAGGGAGGAGGGGTTCAGGATGGGGAACATGTGTATACCCCTGGTAGATTCATGTTGATGTATGGTAAAACCAATACAATATTGTAAAGTAATTAGCTTCCAATTAAAATAAATAAATTTAAAAAATTAAAAATACTTATGCCATCTATAAATTTTTTCTCAAATAATGTGTCTAGATTCATGGGGTCGCAAAGAGTCAGACACGACTGAACAACTGAACTGAACTGAAGATATTTGAAATATCTGACACTTTGATAAATTACTGGCCCATATTAGATGTCTTATAGCTACTTGTTGAATAAGTAAAATGCATGAATGAAGAAAGAATAAGAGCATTCACTGACATAACTGAACCAAGTCTATGCTACATGTTTGACATATTTTACATATTATTCATTTAATATTTATAACAACCTTACAATGTAGTTAAATGAGTATTTATTTAAATACCTTATTACAGATGAAACAATTTTAATGCCACATTGTTAGTAAATTACAAAACCAAGAACCACACCCAGGTATTCTGATACAGTCATTTCTGTTAACCACTGTGCTATGAATGAAAGGAATAATTGGAGTTACACAACATGTTTCAGTCATTTTTCTACGAAATCTTTAGCTATAATAAGTTTTGCTATTTTATGTCACATAATGATTCCTTAATTTTATAAAATGAACATTAACAGTAGATGTTGAACTCTCTCATTGAGTCATACATGAGTTTATAAATGAGTAGTATATGTAATTTTGTCAGTTTTAAGGATTTGCTATTATGAGTTACTATCTGGACCATGCAAAGTCTGCTTGCCAATGTTAACACCAGCAGCACACAGAAAAAAGAACAACAATTGGAATATTGCATTATTATGAATGCAATTTCCTCAGCATCTTTTATATGTACCTAAGCAAAGACTGATAGTAAATTTAATGAGCAATCTGTTCTGCTGAATGTGTGTGATGCTATTATATGAAATGGAAACAACTGGAAGTGTGTCAGAAATGCACTTTACAGCATTAGTAGAAAATGTCATTGATTGATCAGTGTCACCCTGTGTTTGACCCCCAAAATTACCTCTGCAGTTTGGAAGACAAATGACATATGAAAGAAAGTTTCAAACAAAATCCACATTAGGAAAAAAAAAAAAAAAAACTCAGCTATTCTTTCTTAGGAAAAAATGTTAATATCTCTTTGAATGAATGTGTCAATAAAATGTCTCCTGTCACATAAAGGAAAGCAACTGCTTTGGTCAATTGTATTGTCTTACCCTTTAGCTATCCCAGGCATCCATTTGGTCAACTGCTGTATATATTGTTTTACTCCTGCAATTGTAAATTGTATCTGATGTCTGCTAAATGCACCTTATTTGCTGGGCATTTATAGAGAAATTATTTCAGTTTACTTGACTAGTGAAATGGTAAAGTAGAAACAGTAGTCACTTAATGCTTTCCAGAATGCTACCCCAGACTGTGGGGAAGAAGCAGCATATAATGAATAGAAGTTTGCCCTGACAGGCTCTCAAATGATACTCTTCAGTTTCCCTTTTTCATAGCAAGACTGATCACATTTAGTAAAATAGGCCGTCACAGCAGGCACTGGCAGAGAATCGAATCCTGATCGTGTGGCAAAACAACAATTGGCAAACATGTTGACTTCCCCTGTGGCTCGGTGGTTAAGAATCCACTTGCAATCCAGGAGACACAGGTTTGATCCCCGGATCAGGAAGATCCCTTGGAGAAGGAAATGGCAACCCACTCCAGTATTCTTGCCTGGGAAATCCCACAGACAAAGGAGCCTACAGGGCTGCAGTTCATGGGGGTAACAAAAAAGTTTGACAGGACTTAGTGATTGAATTACAACAATGACAACTTACTTTTTTTAAGTCCTAGCTTTTGACCTTGCTTAAATCGCCCCTATCCACTCAGTGAGGGTGAGTGAGGAAAGAAATGCTAGTTGAGCCAGAAGAGCACTGACAAGACTAACAGGGCAAAGGTGGCAGACTTGCAAATCATGAGGACCGTTAACTAGCTACTTTGTAGAGGAAACTAAAAGAATGCATCTTGTTAGGATCAGCCAAGGACATGATCTAGTTACTACCCAAGAGTAAAGATTATTCATTTTGAAGAAAAAAAATCACAGAAAAAGACAGGAGGATTTGATGTATTATTAAAGGCTTCAAATTAAATGGAAGGCATTTATTTGAAATTATAAACTTTTATTATTTTTTAAACATGTAAACTAATAGTATCCAAGAGTTTACATTCAAAACCAGTAGTTGCCACTTCCTCCATAACTTTTTGAAGTCTCCAGAGGCAATTAGTGATACATTGAAGCTTGTCTATTATTAGTTATTCTGATAGTAATGGCCATAATTCAAAAAGGAATGCACATATGCTACTTTGTAATGTATTAGCTTTTTCCATTATCTTTGACTCCAGCTGAAAGATGAAGGTATACCACATCTTTTCTGCCACTTCCCCTATCTCTCCTCATGCCCATTTGATCAAAATTTTACATCACTTTTAGTGCTTCAATTGATGATTTAGTAAATGCAGATGATGCACATTATCCTTTTCTTGTTTAATCTTTTTTAGACATTCTATTTCTTAATTACCGACTGGGTGTGAATACTAATATCCCTCTAATTGCTCCACATCTCTTCCCCACTCCTCACTACCTTTTCAACATTTGCATCTCCTTATACTTATATATTATCAAGGTGAGCATTTTTTTACTTTGAAAATAATTATGTATTTAGTCCTTTGTCCACAGATAATTTCTGAAGATTGAAAACAAGCTTTTACATCAGTCTGACTATGTAAATATTTTTCATGGCAAAAATACACAGCAGAAGTAAAATCATTCCAATCTTTACTAGCATCTGTAAAGCCCAATGTCAGGGTAAAGAGTAATATTCAAAGGAATGTTCCTTACATCAAGGACTGATTCTAGTTCTTATACTCTTCTAGTTGTTCCCATAATGACACATTTTACTTTGTTTCATATGTAGACCTTGATTATTACTTATGTTCAGTTTGTTGTTTTTTCCTGAATTTTGTAATGTTCCGTTCTATGGCAAGAGAATGAAGAGGCAATTCCTTAAATATATCATTTAGTCTATCTTCCAGCAAACTTTTTGCATTCAGTTACTTGACTATTGCCTAGTCAGTGTCTTTTTTGGATGATCATTCTGGAGCCACTGACAATTTCAGTCCCAGTATGACTTAGCATAGCATAACTACTTTCAATGGTCCAATAGGAAAAGGAGTTCATCAAGGCTGTATATTGTCACCCTGTTTATTTAACTTATATGCAGAGTACATCATGAGAAATGCTGGACTGGAAGAAACACAAGCTGGAGTCAAGATTGCCGGGAGAAATATCAATAATCTCAGATATGCAGATGACACCACCCTTATGGCAGAAAGTGAAGAGGAACTCAAAAGCCTCTCGATGAAAGTGAAAGTGGACAGTGAAAAAAGTGGGCTTAAAGCTCAACATTCAGAAAACGAAGATCATGGCATCCAATCCCACCACTTCATGGGAAATAGATGGGGAAACAGTGGAAACAGTGTCAGACTTTATTTTTAGGGGCTCCAAAATCACTGCAGATGGTGACTGCAGCCGTGAAATTAAAAGAAGTTTATTCCTTGGAAGGAAAGTTATGACCAACCTAGATAGCATATTCAAAAGCTGAGACATTAGTTTGCCAACAAAGGTTCGTCTAGTCAAGGCTGTGGTTTTTCCTGTGGTCATGTATGGATGTGAGAGTTGGACTGTGAAGAAGGCTGAGCGCCGAAGAATTGATGCTTTTGAACTGTGGTGTTGG
>NW_011494919.1:2597449-2604053 GCF_000754665.1 Bison bison bison | reverse complement strand
TGCAAGGAGATCCAACCAGTCCGTTCTGAAGGAGATCAGCCCTGGGATTTCTTTGGAAGGAATGATGCTAAAGCTGAAACTCCAGAACTTTGGCCACCTCATGCAAAGAATTGACTCATTGGAAAAGACTCTGATGCTGGGAGGGATTGGGGGCAGGAGGAGAAGGGGATGCCAGAGGATGAGATGGCTGGATGGCATCGCTGACTCGATGGACGTGAGTTTGAGTGAACTTTGGGAGTTGGTGATGGACAGGGAGGCCTGGCGTGCTGAAGTTCATGGGGTCGCAAAGAGTTGGGCACGACTGAACGACTGATCTGATCTGATGTAGATTGAATATTTGGGCTCCCCCATTCATATACTGAAAGTTTTTCCCCAAGAGTGATAGCAGTTGAAAGTTGGGACTTTGGGAGCTGGATGGATCCAAGCTCATGAACGAGGTCAGTGCCCCTTATGCAAGAGATCCCAGAGACTTCCCTGGCCTTTTCTGTCATGTGAGGTTACCAATGAAATGATAGCCATCAGTAAATCCAGAATGAGCTGCCACCAGACCTGGAATCTACTGGAATGTTGCTCTTGGATTCCTCAGACTCCAGAGCTATAAGAAATGTGTCTTGTTTGTTTATAAGCCACCAGACTATGGTATTCCATTGTGCCAGCTCAAATGATCTATGACACAAGGTCCACTGTAGAAGCATCATCCCAGGGTTTAATTTCCCTGAGTTCTTTAGTTATGGCCACTGTTTCTGCCATCCTACAGCCTCTGCTCCCACTTGTTTTTTTACCTCTGTACTGAGCAGTGTTAGTCCCTCTGCTGCTGCTAAGTCACTTCAGTCGTGTCCGACTCTGTGCGACCCCATAGACGGCAGCCCACCAGGCTCCCCCATCCCTGGGATTCTCCAGGCAAGAATACTGGAGTGGGTTGCCATTTCCTTCTCCAATGCATGAAAGTGAAAAGTGAAAGTGAAGTCGCTCAGTCATGTCCGACTCTTAGCAACCCCATGGACTGGAGCCTATCATCTCCTCCGTCCATGGGATTTTCCAGGCAAGAGTACTGGAGTGTTAGTCCCTCAGTCATGTCCAATTCTTTGGGACACCATGGACTATAGCCTGCCAGGCTCCTCTCTCCATGGAATTTTCCAGGCAAGAATACTAGAGTGAGTTGCCATTCCCTTCTCCAGGGGATTTTTCTGACCCAGGAATTGAACCTGGTTATCCCTCATTGCAGGCAGATTCTTTACCCTCTGAGCCACCATGGAAGCCCCTTATACTGAACAACTGCCTCTGAAATGATGTATGAAGGATAGTTGTTTAAGATGCTGCCATTTAAGAAAATGTATTTATCTTGAATTTATAATCAGACAGTTTATCTTGATGTAGAATTTCAGGTTGAATATCATTTTCCCTAAGGAATTTGAAGTTACTCTGCCTTTATCTTCTATAATCCAAACTTGATTTTTTAAAAAAAATGTAGGTCTTATCCTTCCTTCTTTGGAGCTGACCTGTTTTTCCTCCTCTGTCTAGAAGTTTTTGAGAACTTCTCCCCATTTTTCTAGTGCACTGAAATTTCAGAAATAAGCCTATACATGGACCTTTAAAATTTTATTCTGTTACAATTTGTGAACACTTTGATTTGAATCATTTATTGGGTCTAGTAAATTTATTGGGTCTAATCCTTTCTCTCCATTTTTTCTCTTTTTTTACTCTAATCAACTGAAACATAACAAACACATACAGCAATATATAAACTTAAGACTATTGAAAGAATGGCCCCAAAGTGAACATATCTCTCATATCTTGACCACCCATCTAAAAAACAGAAAAGATTATAAAAAACAAGATCTTCTTGTGCTGACTTCTAGTTACTATGCTTCCCATTCTGTACAACGTAACTCTTGTTGCAACTGCTAAATATGTAAACACATTTTACCTGTTTGTTTTTAACCTTTATGAATAGTCATATAATACATATACTTATGCTTCTGGATTACTTTATCCAATATTAGCTTTATGAGATCAATATTTGAATACAGAGGTGGTTCCTTTGCAGATTATTTTCTTTTAGCCATACTGATACCTATTAGAATATCTCATTGTCATGTTAATTTGCATTTCCCATTATTAATGCTTGATTAGATTTTCAAGATTTTGTGTACTTGGATGCCAGCTTTTGGTGATTCCTTCCTCAAGTATTTTGTCAGTTTTCTCCTGGGTTGCCTGACTTTTTCATACTGATACATTGCAACTTCTTGTATGTATTTGTTGCAAATATTTTCTTCTCAGTAGATTTTTTTTTCTTTTCTACTTCCTTAAATGGGACCACCTCACAAACAGAATTCTTTAATTTTAATATTATCCAACCTACTGTTTTCCCTTAGATTCAAGGGCTTTTGTGTCCTGTTTACCTAGCCCACATTTATAGAGATATTTTTTACTGTATTTTAAAAGCTTTAATATTGTCACTTTCACATTTTAGATCTACAGTCAACAGGAAATAGATTGTTGTGTATGGTGTGAGACAAAGGTCAAGTTTCATTTCTTTCATGAGAAGATCCAATTCATCCAGAACCTTTTATTGAAAAGAACATCTTGTCTGTAATATTTTGCAGTACAATGCTTGTCATAAATCATGTATCCACGTGTCTTGTGTTCCATTGTTCTCTTTGCTATCCTTTGTACCAGTTTCATCCTATATTAACTTAAGTATCTTTAAAATCTTTCTTGATTTCTGAAGGACTAAATCTTTATACTGTGTTATTTTTCAAGAGTTGTCTGGGATGTACTTTTCCCTTTGTATTTTGGTGAACATGATTAGAATGATTTGTAAAAATCCATTATATACCCTCTGGGATTTTAAATAAAAATGCATTAAGGCCATAAATTAATTTGGAGAGATTTGTTCTCTTTACAGTTTTGAATCTTTCAATATTTGAACATGGTGTATTCCTCCACTGAGTCAGGTCTTCCTTAAGGCTCCTAATAACATTGTATGGCTTTTGTAAATGATTTCCAAATATTTCCTTAGATTTATTCTTAACACATACGATGACTTTCCATGATAGAGTAAATATACTTAAATTTTATTTTTTAGGTTACAGCTTCAAGACATAACAGGGATCTACTTTACCATTCCCAATGTTAACACCTAGGGAATTGGACAAAGTATCTGTAAAAAGGATTTCAGACATGAGCAGAGCAGGACTGGGGTCTCTTAGAGAAGGAACACACTGAAGTGAGCCCTACAACTCACTATAGTTTAGAGACAATAGTGGAGACAAAGCTGGGATGCAGTACCCCACCAGAGTCTTGTGATGTTGCTGAGTTAAGGAGGTTGAGATGGGAATTTAAGGAGGCCAAGGTACTAGCTAAAATTTATAGGGCACAATACTAGGAAGAAGGGAACAATATAGAGATTCCAGAGATTTACACAAAGAACCCCTTGTATTATTGATAAAGTCCTTATCTGGGTATGCATAACAAGAAATTACCTGGTGCCTTAGATGTTAAGCCACCCCTGGTATTATTGATTGTCCTTATCTGGGTATGCATAATAAGAAATTACCTGATGGCTTAGACAGATAGAGCCAAGGGATCAGGTCTGATAGACAGAGTGCCTGAAGAACTATGGACAGAGGTTCTGACATTGTACAGGAGGCAGGGATCAAGACCACCCCAAGAAAAAGAAAGGAAAAATGATTGTCTGAGGAGGCCTTACAAATAGCTGAGAAAAGAAGAGAAGCTAAAGCCAAAGGAGAAAAGGAAAGATATACCCATCTGAATGCAGAGCTCCAAAGAATAGCAATGAGAGATAAGAACGCCTTCCTCAGTGATCAGTGCAAAGAAATAGAGGGAAACAATAGAATGGGAAAGACTAGAGATCACTTCAAGAAAATTAGAGATACCAAGGGAACATTTCATGCAAACATTGGCACAATAAAGGACAGAAATGACACAGACCTAACAGAAGTAGGAGATATTAAGAAGAGGTGGCAAGAATACACAGAAAAACTATCCAGTATTCTTGCCTGGAGAATTCCATGGACAAAGGAGCCCTGTGTGCTAGCCCATAGGGTCGCAGAGAGTCAGACATGACTGAGCAATGAACACTTTATTCTTAGAGAAATAACCATTGGAAGTAAGTAGGGCCATCTGTGAAGTACACTGTGTGACTGAAGTTATTTGTGTCCTACAGGTAGACTGGAAAGACCTCATAAGCCATAATATACTGAGTAGAATACTAA
The DNA here is from genome assembly GCF_000754665.1 of Bison bison bison. NCBI lineage: Eukaryota > Metazoa > Chordata > Mammalia > Artiodactyla > Bovidae > Bison > Bison bison. The sequence goes on along the minus strand of NW_011494919.1, from coordinate 2,599,815 downwards.
AAAGGATGTCATCTTAGTTGGAATCTAAATTAGCCCTACAGTAAAAGAAGTAAACTGAAAAATATTCGTCCCTTGCTCTTGCTAATTTTCATAAATATGGAAAAGATGAAAAAGGCTTATGAAGAGATAAACATAGATCATCATTTCTGAAAGTTGAAGTGCTGACTCATTGGAAAAGACCCTGATGCTAGGGGTCTTTTCCTAGGGGTCTAGGAAAGATTGAGTTCAGGAGGAGAAGGGGATGACAGACGATAGATGGTTGGATGGCCTCACTGACTCAATGGACATGAGTTTGGGTAAACTCTGGGAGTTGGTGATGGACAGGGAGGCCTGGTGTGCTGTGGTTCATGGGGTCACAAAGAGACACAACTGAGCAACTGAACTGAACTGAAGAAGATACCTGCTGAGTAGTCTGATATTCAGATATTCTTCCCCTTACGATCAGATTATGCCCCAGTAAAGTGGAAATTATCAAGTCAAAGATGCATTTAATGCAACTAGCCTACCATTTTAGCTTAACCTAGCCTACCTTAAGGAGAAGGCAATGGCACCCCACTCCAGTTCTCTTGCCTGGAAAATCCCATGGATGGAGGAGCCTGGTAGGCCTCAGTCCATGGGGTCGCTGAGGGTCAGACACGACTGAATGACTTCACTTTCACTTTTCACTTTCATGGATTGGAGAAGGAAATGGCAACCCACTCCAGTGTTCTTGCCTGCAGGGGAGAACCTGGTGGGCTGCTGTCTATGGGGTCGCACAGAGTGGGACACAACTGAAGTGACATAGCAGCAGCAGCAGCAGCAGCAGCCTACCTTAAATATGGTAGTTTAAGTTATTCAGTTACTCACATTAGCCTTGTTGTTTAATCGCTCAGTAGTGTCCAACTCTTTTGCCACTCCATGGACTATAGCCCACCAAATTCCTCTGTACATGGGATTTCTCAGGCAAGAATACTGGAATGGATTGCCATTTCCTCCTCTAGAGGATACTCCTGACCCAGGGATCAAACCCATGACTCCTGCGTTGTTAAGTGGATTCTTTACCCTTGAGTTATCTGGGGCATTAGTCTACAGATTGGCAAAATCATCTACCACAAAGCCTATTTTATAATAAAGTGTTGATTCTCACATGTAGTTTAATAATTACTGTACTGGAAGTAAAAAACAGGATGGATATCTGGGTGCGGAACAGTTGTGAGTTTATTGGCAATGTACTGCTCAGTGATCACATGGCTGACTGGGAGTTATGCTCCACCCTCTGCCCAGCATCATGAGAGAATCATACCTCATATTGCTGGCCCAAGAAAAAAATCAAAATTCAAAGTACAGTTCCTACTGAATGTATAATGCTTTCACACCATCTTAAAGTCAGTTTTCATTCCAATCCCAAAGAAAGGCAATGCCAAAGAATGCTCAAACTACCACACAATTGCACTCATCTCACACACTAGTAAAGTAATGCTTAAAATTCTCCAAGCCAGGCTTCAGCAATAAGTGAACCATGAACTTCCAGATATTCAAGCTGGTTTTAGAAAAGGCAGAGGAACCAGAGATCAAATTGCCAACATCTGCTGGATCATTGCAAAAGCAAAAGAGTTCCAGAAAAACACCTATTTCTGCTTTATTGACTATGCCAAAGTCTTTGACTGTGTGGATCACAATCAACTGTGGAAAATTCTGAAAGAGATGGGAATACCAGACCCCCTGACCTGCCTCTTGAAAAACCTATATGCAGTTCAGGAAGCAACAGTTATGTATGTATGGTTTTTCCTGTGGTCATGTATGGATGTGAGAGTTGAACTATAAGGAAAGCTGAGCACTGAAGAATTGATATTTTTGAACTGTGGTGTTGGAGAAGACTCTTGAGAGTCCCTTGGACTGCAAGGAGATCCAACTAGTCCATCCTAAAGGACAGTCCTGGGTGTTCATTGGAAGGACTGATGTTGAAGTTGAAACTCCAGTACTTTGGCCACCTGATGCCAAGAGTTGACTCATTAGAAAAGACCCTGATGCTGGGAAAGATTGAGGGCAGGAGGAGAAGGGGACAACAGAGGATGAGATGGTTGGATGGCATCATCGACTCAGTGGACATGGGTTTGGTTGGACTCCGGGAGTTGGTGATGGACAGGGAGTCCTGGCGTGCTGCGGTTCATGGGGTCGCAAAGAGTCAGACACGACTCAGCGACTGAACTGAACTGAGCTGAAAGTCACATAATCCTAAATCCAATCATCCTAAATCAGGGATGTCTGGACTCACATTACAAATAAGGAGTGAAAGTCTCTGAGATGAAAAATGACTTGCATCGTGCATTGAACCTGGACTGGCATCTCGTTTCATACATGACATTTCACATGTTTCAATGCCATTC
>NW_011494919.1:2590578-2597349 GCF_000754665.1 Bison bison bison | reverse complement strand
GGTTGGATGGCATCATCGACTCAGTGGACATGGGTTTGGTTGGACTCCGGGAGTTGGTGATGGACAGGGAGTCCTGGCGTGCTGCGGTTCATGGGGTCGCAAAGAGTCAGACACGACTCAGCGACTGAACTGAACTGAGCTGAAAGTCACATAATCCTAAATCCAATCATCCTAAATCAGGGATGTCTGGACTCACATTACAAATAAGGAGTGAAAGTCTCTGAGATGAAAAATGACTTGCATCGTGCATTGAACCTGGACTGGCATCTCGTTTCATACATGACATTTCACATGTTTCAATGCCATTCTCCCAAATCTTCCCACCCTCTCCCTCTCCCACAGAGTCCATAAGCCTGTTCTATACATCAGTGTCTCTTTTGCTGTCTCGTATACAGGGTTATCGTTACCATCTTTCTAAATTCCATATATATGCGTTAGTATACTGTATTGGTGTTTTTCCTTCTGGCTTACTTCACTCTGTATAATAGGCTCCAGTTTCATCCACCTCATTAGAACTGATTCAAATGTATTCTTTTTATTGGCTGAGTAATACTCCATTGTGTATATGTACCATATAAAAAAAAAAAAAAAAGAAAAATGACTTGCTTGTGGTTATAAGGTGCACAGAGAAAATAAATACAAAGGGAGATTGAAAAGTATATTTAAAAATAAAATGCTTTGTATTAGTCTCTGTTTTTTAAAACCATGTTAATTTCTGTTTGTAATATTAGTAAAACAGCAATAGGTTATCTTCAATAACTAATCAAAACAAATCAACAAAAATCATAGAATAAAATATAAATGCAGTCACAAGGGAAAATTGAAACTTTTAAGCAAATTATCTTGCGGATCATGTGGATCAAGATATTGCCAAAAAAGAAATTAGTGATAAAATGTTTACAGTGCAATACATTTTATAAAAGAATAAATGTCATAAAATCTTGTCTTTTAACTGAAACTCTTTTTAAAATTTATTCTACTTCAAAATACTTTTGACTGCAAGTAACTTAAATTATTAAAAATGTTTTATAATGTACATCTTTCAAGTTATGGAATTATTTCAAACTTAAACACCCTTGTACTTAATTTCTGGCTAAGTCATGACCTCAATTATAAATTTCCAAAGGTTTATTAAAGAACATTAACTAGGAGCTCTAGGATCATTGCCAATCATATCTGATAGCAGCTGTTTCTCAGCTATGTAATAAACACACAGTAACTGGAGAACTGACATTCTAATCTATACAGTCAATACCATAATCACTACAAACCTAAATAGGGAATGAAAGAGACTCTTTTGCTTCTTACAGCTTCCACTCTACAATACCCCATCCTCAAACTCATATCTTAAAGGCAGCATAAAGACCAGTAAGTGTAGATACATTTCTTTGGGTTCTTCCAAATATCCCTCCCTGACATAGCTTCCAAATGCATGTTCGATTTGTTCCAGTTTGGCACCTAGTCCGACTTTTGATTTGCACCTGAAAGTACTTTACATTTGAGGTTTTAAAGTGTTCTTTGCTTTCTTCAACTCTAACTCTTGGACTCAAACTCAACACAAGGTTCTTTCTACTGTTAAATATATAGTGGAACTGAAGTCGCTCAGTCGTGTCCGACTCTTAGTGACCCCATGGACTGCAGCCTACCAGGCTCCTCCGTCCATGGGATTTTCCAGGCAAGAGTATTGGAGTGGGTTATAGTATTCATCCTAAAAAACACTTTTTTAGACTCAAAAAAATGTTTGGTTATACCCTGTATACCATTTGTAACCATCTTTAATTATTGATATATTATGAATATTATCTATGTCAATATATTTATTATTATAATACACATTAGGAACACTGTGTGCTTCACACGTATAACCTATTTCAATCCTCACACTTCTTCCTACTTCACTGAGAAAATCGAAAGCTTCAGCAGAGAACTTCACAGCTTTCTACCAACAAAATGGCCCATCCACCTACCAGCATTTATCCCTCATTTTTTCCTATCTGTTGCCACAGATGATCATACCAAACTTCTATCTAAACTCAGCCCCTCTACACAAGTACTAGACCCTGCTATGCCATCACCTCAACAATGCTCTTCTCTTGCTTCTAAATCAAACATATATTTATGTATTTTTTACTTTCTACTGGATTATTCTTGTTGAATTGTCTATTTGGTCCATTACTTTGATCAGGACCCTACTTCCCCTGCCTGCCTCTTCATTTCTTTCTTCTCTTTGCAGGAAAACTCATCAAAAGTTGTGTTGCTTTAATTCCTCTCTTCCCAGGCTCTCTTAACTCACCTCCGTTAAGCCAGGAAGCCACCAAACCCACTCTCATCCAAAGATGCCAACGATCACTTGTTACTAATCTAATTTTCAATTGTCTTCTTACTTGACACAGAAGAATAGTCTCTTAGATCCAGTTAACTTTTCCCTCCTTCCTTCTCTCTCTTCCCCCCACACCTATCTCCTTTCTTAATTTATCTTTCAGGACATCACAACTTTCTGAGTTTCTTTCAACCTTATTGGCTGGTTCTCTGCAGTCTCCTTTACTGGGTTCATCTTTTATCCTCTAGCATTTAATTCTAATACTTCCAAACTCAGTCCTTGTTTTCTTACATTAGTACTCTCTCTCTTAGGGACTGTATTAATTTTCATTGTTTCAGATACTCCCCCAAATTTGTTTCTAAGTTTTTTGTGATCTCCAGATTAAATACATAATTGATGACTGAAAATTTCAGTTGGGTGCCCAATAAACATCTCAAATTCAGCAGGTTTGAAACTGATTATCTTTGCTTGCTTTCTCCCATCACATGCACCCACTCCTTCCATTTTTCTTCCCCATCTCAGTTGATGGCAAAGCCACCTTCCAGTGGCATAGATCAAAAAACACTGGAGTGGGACTTCCCTGGCAGTCCAGTGATTAAGTCTCCGCCTTTCAATGCAGGGAGTGCGAGTCTAATCCGTGCTTGGGGAGCTAAGATCACAAACACCTCACGGCCAAAAAACAAACAAAACAAAACATAAAAGAGAAGCAATATTGTAACAAATTCAATAAAGACTTTCGACACAGTCCACATCAAAAAAAAAAAAATATTGAAGTCATCCTTCAACTCTTGTATTTCTCTCATGTAAATTCAATATGTGGTCACATTCTTTTCTCTTTAAAACATATCCAGAATACAAAAACTTTTCATCATCACTATTGCTACCTTCCTGCCTGGGTCAGAGTCTGTCTCCATTTCTAACCTGAATTGCTATAAAAAATTAAAAAAATAAAAATACCTGCTTCTGTCTTTGTCCTATATAATCTACTTCCATGCCATTAGCCAAACTAATTTCATTTTCTTAAAGCTTTGTTGAGATATACTTTATATACAAAAAAAAAATACATGTATTCAATATAATGAGTTTGGACATATACACACACTGCTGAAAGCATCACCATATCAAAGTGTTAGGAAAGTAAAATGTACAGCTGCTGTGGAACACAGTACAGGGGTTCCTCCCCACCTTCCACATTAAAACTAGAACTATCATAGGATCTAGTAATCCCACTCCTGCCAGCATGTCTAAAGAATAGAAATCAGGATTTGAAGCATTATCTGCACTCCCACGGTCATCCATGGCATCATTATTCATAAGAGCCAAGGTACAGAAACAATCCAAATGTCCACCTACATGAATGGATAAACAGGTGGTTCAGTTCAGTTCAGTTCAGTTGGTCAGTCATGTCTGACTCATTGTGACCCCATGGATTGCAGCAAGCCAGGCCTCCCTGTCCATCACCAACTCCCAGAGGTTACCAGAACTCATGTCCACTGAGTCAGTGATGCCATCCAACCGTCTCACCCTCTGTCCTCCCCTTCTACTCCCGCCTTCAATCAGGGTCTTTTCTTTTTTTTTTAATATAAGTTTATTTAATTGGATGAGTCAGCACTTTGCATCAAGTGGCCAAAGTACTGGAGTTTCAGCTTCAGCATCAGTCCTTCCAATGAACACTCAGGACTGATTTCCTTTAGGATGGACTGGTTGGATCTCCTTACAGTCTGAGGGACTCTCAAGAGTCTTCTCCAACACCACAGTTCCAATGCATCAATTCTTCGGCGCTCAGCTTTCTTTATAGTCCAACTCTCATATCCATACATGACTACTGGAAAAACCATAGCCTTAGCTAGGCAGACCTTTGTTGGCAAAATAATGTCTCTGCTTTTTAATATGCAGTTCAGGTTGGTCGTAACTTTCCTTCTGAGGAGTAAGAGTCTTAATTTCATGGCTGCAATCACCATCTGCAGTGATTTTGGAGCCCCAAAAAATAAAGTCTGCCATCGTTTCCACTGTTTCCCCATTTATTTGTCATGAAGTGATGGGACCAGATGCCATGATCTTAGTTTTCTGAATGTTGAGCTTTAAGCCAACTTTTTCACTCTCCTCTTTCACTTTCATCAAGAGGCTCTTTATTCTTCTTCACTTTCTGCCATAAGGGTGGTGTCATCTGCATACCTGAGGTTATTGATATTTCTCCCGGCAATCTTGATTCCAGCTTGTGCTTCTTCCAGCCCAGTGTTTCTCATGATGTACTCTGCATATAAGTTAAATAATCAGGGGGACAATATACAGCCTTGACGTATTCCTTTTCCTATTTGGAAGCAGTCTGTTGTTCCATGTCCAGTTCTAATTGTTGCTTCTTGACCTGCATACAGATTTTTCAAGAGACAGGTCAGGTGGTCTGGTATTCCCATCTCTTTCAGAATTTTTCACAGTTTATTGTCATCCACACAGTCAAAGGCTGTGACATAGTCAATAAAGCAGAAATAGATGGTTTTCTGGAACTCTCTTGCTTTTTCAGTGATCCAGCAGACATTGGTAATTTAATCTCTGGTTCCTCTGCCTTTTCTAAAACCAGCTTGAACATCTGGAAGTTGTCAGGTCACATATTGTTGAAGTCTGGCTTGGAGAATTTTGAGCATTACTTTGCTAGCATGTGAGATGAGTGCAATTGTGCAGTAGTTTGAATATTTTTTGGCATTGCTTTTCGTGTGGCCACTGCTGAGTTTTCCAAAGTTGTTAGCATATTGAGTGCAGCACTTTTACAGCATCATCTTTTAGGATTTGAAATGCTCAACTGGAATTCTATCACCTCCACTAGCTTTGTTCATAGTGATGCTTCCTAAGGACCACTTGACTTCACATACCAGGATGTCTGGCTCTAGGTGAGTGATCACACCGTCGTGATCATCTGGGTCAAGAAGACCTTTTTATACAATTATTCAACCTTAAATGTGATGGAAATTCTGCCATTTGCAACGACATGGGTGGACCTGGAAGACATTAAGTGAAATAAGTCTAGACAAACACTATATGATGTATTTAAAATAGTAAAACTAAGGTTTTAAATAGTAAAATAGTTTTAAAACCCAAGTTGAATTATATCTTTCCTCTGTCCAAGAATTTGAGCTGTGTTTTTCTCATTGTGATGGTCACAGTTATCCACAAGGCCAGGAAGGCCCATCATTATTCAGGCCACTGACTGTCTCCCCAAGACTTCTCTCCACCTATTATGCACCAGTCATGTGGAACACCCTCCTTTTCCTACAACGTGTCACACATGGTCTGATTATAGGGTTTTTGTCTGCTATTCCCTCTACATATGACGCTCCCTCCACAGATATCTGCTAGGTTAAATCTCTCACCATTGATCTTTGCTTAAATTTCACCTTTTCAATCATGTTTACCCAGACCACACTTAGAAATTCTGCAAATAAGCACCTATTCCTATTCCAGCACCCATGATCCCTGTGTCCTTAACATCTAAAATAGTCAATAATTTACTTATTTGTAACTGCGCTTCCTGTTTGACACCTCCCCAAAAATAAGTTTTATAATTGATGTATTCTATGATCTCTTACATTCACTGATATACCACAAACGCCTAATTCATATTTTATAACAAAATAGACATGACATAATATTGGACAAATGATTGAATATAATAATGAACATCGATATAGCTTTTCATTTATGAAATCTATGTTCTATTTTCTTTGTAATATTTTTTTCATTTACTACTTATTTTTATTTTAAATGATCTTATTTTCTTAGGATATTATTTTACACATTAATCAAGTTCTATCTGGAGTTTATTTTGATGTAAAAAAATGAGTAAGATCTTTTATAGTAGGTAGCCAACTGTTTCAATACCATTTGTTAATTCTTTTTCCATCCTGGAATCTAAGGGAAGAAAGTAGAGAAAGCAAAATCAACTGGGCCTAAAGCTATAGGGTGAGTAAGTGATGGCTGAGAACAGTTGGGTTTAGTCAACTTATTTATACATAGGCTGTATATATGCATTGTACTTATATCTGGACTTTTTATACTATTCCCTTATCTTATGCAGTCTATTCCCAACCCAGAAACTTGAGTAACCTTTTAAAACATGATGTCATTTCTTTGCTCAAAAACCTGCCTTTCTTTCATAGTAAAAGCCACATACACACAAAGACAGAAATATAGATCAATGGAACAAAATAGAAAGCCCAGAGATAAACCCACGCACCTATGGACACCTTATCTTTGACAAAGGAGGCAAGAATATACAATGGAGAAAAGGCAATCTCTTTAACAAGTGGTGCTGGGAAAACTGGTGAACCACTTGTAAAAGAATGAAACTAGAACACTTTCTAACACCACACACAAAAATAAACTCAAAATGGATTAAAGATCTAAACATAAGACCAGAAACTATAAAACTCTTAGAGGAGAACATAGGCAAAACACTC
>NW_011494919.1:2588309-2590304 GCF_000754665.1 Bison bison bison | reverse complement strand
GGGTGTGGAGAAAAGGGAACCCTCTTACACTGTTGGTGGGAATGCAAACTAGTACAGCCACTATGGAGAACAGTGTGGAGATTCCTTAAAAAACTGGAAATAGAACTACCATACGACCCAGCAATCCCACTGCTGGGCATATACACCGAGGAAACCAGAATTGAAAGAGACACGTGTACCCCAATGTTCATTGCAGCACTGTTTATAATAGCCAGGACATGGAAGCAACCTAGATATCCATCAGCAGATGAATGGATAAGAAAGCTGTGGTACATATACACAATGGAGTATTACTCAGCCATTAAAAAGAATACATTTGAATCAGTTCTAATGAGGTGGATGAAACTGGAGCTGATTATACAGAGTGAAGTAAACCAGAAAGAAAAACATTAATACAGTATGCTGCTGCTAAGCCGCTTCACTCGCGTCCGACTCTGTGCGACCCCATAGACGGCAGCTTACCAGGTTCCCCCGTCCCTGGGATTCTCCAGGCAAGAACACTGGAGTGGGTTGCCATTTCTTTCTCCAATGCATGAAAGTGAAAAGTGAAAGTGAAGTCGCTCTGTCATGCCCAACTCTTAGCAACCCCATGGACTGCAGCCTTCCAGGCTCCTCTGTCCATGGGATTTTCCAGGCAAGAGTACTGGAGTGGGGTGCCATTGCCTTCTCCCAATACAGTATACTAACGCATATATATGGAATTTAGAAAGATGGTAATGATAACCCTGTATGCGAGACAGCAAAAGAGACACAGATGTATAGAATAGTCTTTTGGACTCTGTGGGAGAGGGAGGGGGAGATGATTTGGAAGAATGGCATTGAAACATGTATAAAAGAAACGAATCGCCAGTCCAGGTTCAATGCAGGATACAGGATGCTTGGGGCTGGTGCACTGGGATGACCCAGAGGGATGGACGGGAAGGGAGGTGAGAGGGGGGTTCAGGATTGGGAACACGTGTACACCTGTGGTGGATTCATGTTGATGTATGGCAAAACCAATACAATATTGTAAAGTAAAAAAAAAAAAAAAGCCACATATATGTCTGTCCTTTGGTAATTTATCTTTAAAATGGTTAATTTTATAATAAGCTTTTTATATAAATCTCCTCAAAGCATATTATTTCTTTTGCACATAGTTTCAAAGATTATTTTGTTAACCTACTCTTAATTTAACTAATATATATCGATGAATTTTTCATGAGGTCTAAGGAAAGCCTCAAAGGATGAGCTGGCTTGAACAGAATATGCTGACACCTAGTGGGTTAGGTTGGTTGGTGGATCACAGGTCGCCATCATCCACTTTTCATCAGATCAGTGGCTATGATCAGGCCACACCTACCACACATAACATGAAAATCCCACTCATCTGGAAAGAAGAAAATAAGAAAGTGAAGCCTGAAATAATATTGTGTGTGACTTTCAGGAGAAGGCAGGCCTGTTGTGTGTACTGATTCCATGTCCCTTTCTTCTAAACAGAGTGTGACCTACACCCCCAGCCCCAACACTGCTTCATGCCCAGCTCAGCTTGGCTTAGTCCTATAGGGATAGATTTAGGAGAAACTGATCATGAATCCTGTGAAGCAAGTTACTTTGGCATCATGGTATCATAGAAACTCAGTATTTACAATTTTATGTATCTTCCACAACAATAGGAGAAGGCAATGGCAACCGACTCCAGTACTCTTACCTGGAGAATCCCACGGACAGAGGAGGCTGGTAGGCTGCAGTCCATGGGGTCGCATAGAGTCGGACACGACTGAAGTGACTTAGCAGCAGCAGCCACAACATTGGTCAATAAGCATCTTAAAAAAAAAAAAACAGGCTTTACAGACCTCATATAGTCTCTCTTGACTCTCTCCCCCCATCCTCCTCCTCCTCTTTCTTCAGCTCCACCTTTTTCTCCTTTTTTTTTTCACTCTTCTATTATACAGAGTGAAGTAAGCCAGAAGGAAAAACATAAATACAGTATACTAACGCATATATATGGAATTTAGA
>NW_011494919.1:2557521-2588209 GCF_000754665.1 Bison bison bison | reverse complement strand
TAAAATATCATGTAGGAAACGAGTTGCCAGTCCAGGTTCGATGCACGATGCTGGATGCTTGGGGCTGGTGCACTGGGACGGCCCAGAGGGATGGTATGAGGAGGGAGGAGGGAGGAGGGTTCGGGATGGGGAACACATGTATACCTGTGGCGGATTCATTTTGATATTTGGCAAAACTAATACAATTATGTAAAGTTTAAAAATAAAATAAAATTAGAAAAAAAAAATTAAATCACAAAAAAATAAAAAATAAAAGTGTAAAAACCCACAGGTCTTACAAAAAATAGGCCAAAACTGGGTTTGGTCTACAGGGGCCATCAACACCTGATAGAAAGGGAGCTGTCTTATTAAAATTTTGATCAAAATTTTTTTCCACTATTACTGTATCTGAAGAGTACTTTAAACATGTAACATATTCCAACTGACTCTCAAGAAATAAATTCTTTAATCTCTTAAAGATTCTTCTCTTAAAGATTCCTCAGCCACGGAGGCACACCGCTCAGATCTCATGCCATGGGGAGCAAGATTAATGGACAGTCTAGCAGCAACTCCCCATACCCACTGGTGCCTTTGTGCTGATGCCCTACCTCCCCCAGGCCGCTCTCAGCCAGTGAGTGAGCATGGCAGAGATACTAAGAAAGCCCACACCTACAAGACTCGGAATTCCTGTGATGGGTGACTTGGGGTCAAGGAGACCCCATTAGCCTGGCTTACCCTTTCTTAAAAAAATATACTGCAGTCTGAGTCTCCACCCACCCAATCCTTCTCTCTGACCCACTTCATTTTTGCAGGCTTCAGACTTGCATTGTAGTCCACTCTCCCTCTGCCTCCTCTTATGTCCCACAGGCTTTTCTCCCATAAACTATCTTAGACATCTAATCCCACTTGGTTTTTATCTCTCAGAGGACCCAGACTAACACCAAATGTTTTCATCTCTGAGAAACAAATAGCCTTCATGCTGTTTCTCATCTTCACCAGGTTAAAAGATATTAGCTGGCTAGGGCTGCCGTAACAAAGCACCACAAACTGGGGAGTTTAAACTACAGACATGTTTTGTACCTCAGCTCTAGAGATTAAAAGTGCAAGATCAAGTTGTCTGCAGAGTTGGTTCCTTTAGAGGAATTTTGGTAAAAATCTCTTCCATGTATCTCTTTACTTTTTGGTGAGTTACTGGCAATTTGGGGTGCTCCTTCCTTCGTCTTCATACCGTCTTCCCTCTGTTCATGCCTCTCCCTTCATACTTCACTCTTTTTATAAAGACACCTGTCTTATTGAATTAGAGGCCCACCCTACTCCAGTCCCCCATGGCTCAGAAGGTAAAAGTATCCCACCCACAATGCAGGAGACACAGGAGATGCAGGTTCAATCTCTGGGTCGGGAAGATCCCCTGGAGAAGGAAATGGCAACCCACTCCATATTCTTGTCTGAAAAATCCCATTGATAGAGGAGACTGGCAGTCTACAGTTCAATGGGTTGCAAAGAGTCCAACACAACTGAAGTGACTAAGCATGCACCTACTCCAGTATGACTTGAATCTTACTTATATCCTCAGTGACACTATTTCCAAATAAGGTTGCATCCTGAGATAATGATAGTTAGGATTTCAACATATAAATTTTATGGGGACACAATTCAACCCAAAACACCAAACATGATACCTAACTTCCTCCTAAGGGACCATATACAAAACAAACAAAAAATTACCTCTCATAAAGTGATAGTGAAGATCTGAGGGTGATATAGTTAGAATCATAATGTTTATCACAAAGAAAAAATGCAAAAATGCTTGCTTGATGTTCTTACAAGACATTTCAGCCAATCACCTCTGAGGAATAGATTTCCTCAGTAAACAATTCCCTACTTATTACCTGCCTCCCAAGATTTTACTAATCTATCTCCCCTTCCCATTTTTCTCTTCTCTTACATCTCTTCTCTCCTCCTTTCCTTGAAGAAGGGAAACAAATCTTTCTCATTTTCTCCTTCATATCTAATCACTGTTGCCCAGGAGTGAAAATGGGACAATTGCAATAAGCAAGACTTGTCTCTTTGGATGCAAAATGCACCTTGAAATATTTTACCCTCCTTCAGTCAGCAGACAAGCAATATAAAATGTTATCACAGGAGCTTATGGAGTATACAACACAAATTTATTGCTTCATAAGACTGATGGTCTAGAATACAGTGAGCCACAAATGGGATATGGCACATTTTATAGGAAGGCAATTTTTCTTAAAAACATTTTTATCATAAAAGTTTCTCCCCTTTAGAAAAATATTAGTATTGATAGTTGATAATAAGTTTTAATGCCAGGTGAAATGAAAATAAATTGTAATTATCCTCCCATAAATTCTCACATTTCATGACTGTTTAACCCTCTCGCTGAATGGCAATGGCTTCAGTTCTATACATAAGGGACTATTCTAAATGGCACAGAATAATCAATCAGCTGGCAAACACTCTCATTTCAAGCAGATCTGTTGTGCTCTTGGGAACCAAAATTAGCAAGTTAATGCCAACTAACAATTCCAGTTGATAACATCCCTTAGGGATTATGTGAATTTCATCCATCTTCCTCTGAGATTTTATTCCCTATATGAACACTAATTTGGATAATTAGAGTCTTTAAAAGAGAAAGAAATCATGACATTTAAGCATGGCAAAAAGAGGACTGTGTTGCTTCTATCCGACCCTTGCATGACTCAGGACTAAGTGTTGGTCATATCAAATTCAAACAGACACAAACTTTACCCAACAGCTTGCCCCTATTAAAATTGCTATATCACTGTATCATGGGATCATATAGCTACACTTGATATCAATATCAGTTTACAAACCATATCAAAGTACAATAGTTTCTCAAGCATATTATTGCTTTCCTCATTGGAATTGGAACTAGATGTTAATATAATACATCGTCATTGCATTTTCTAATCTATGTAAGGCTAGCTTGCTTACTTCTGAATCATGGAGTTTAGAAATCCAAGAGTTACATCTAACTCTTCACTTTCCTTCACACCTAACCTCATCTTTAACTCTGCCTTTTCTAAGACTTCATCATGATTGCTTTGATTTCCACTGCTTTTACTACTGCCCATCTACTCTTCCTGCAGCTGGAATTTTAAAATGATATTATGGCTATAAAGAAACTTAAATGCATTGTACTCTTGATAAAAGTACACGTACTTTGCTCTGTGCTTCACATAAGGAATTAATGCAATCTGTATACTTCCACACATCAGCGTGAGAATATTCTGAATAGTAGACTTTTAAAAATAATGTTTCTCCTTCTACTCCATATTCTTTCAAATAATGTCCAAATTATTAGCTTGCCCTTTGAAACAAAATAAAAACCTTCTCTGTATTTGCTGATTCCATTGCATTTTCCAATTATCTATAATTTTTAAGGATATAGGATCTACACTACAGGATACGCAAGAATTATATGCATATATCTAGCCTAAAAATAACACAAGGCCCACCACCCAGGTTAATCCATAGTTTCAAAGGAAATATCTGAAGTCCCCTGTAATTTCTTTCACAATTATATTCCCAGCTATCTTCCTGGAAATAAAATTCCATCCTTGGGCTTTCTATTTATGGCAGTAGTGGCCTGGCTTATTTCAGATCACCTCTCCTAGTGACAGAAAGAAAATCATGTAAATTGGAAAAAAATATTTTAAAGGAATCTATTTGATGGAGTTAAAATGCTAACAAGTCAGAGTGCTCTTGAAGATAAGTGAGCCTAATGTTCTAGGCTTTTCTCCTAGGCATTAATCAGAAGCCAGGAGGCTGAGAAGCCAGAAAGAATATGGTAAGTGGGACATTTAGCAGCACAGAAAATCTTTTAAGCATCTTACAGGAATGTGGAACAACACTGGACTGCAGGCATGCCAAGAAAAGAGGGCTTGGTAAAACTTTGGGGTTTTAGTTGTAAATGCCAGGAAAAGAATGAACAATGAATAGATAAACCTAAGTTTGAATCAACTTAAATTCTACTTGGATTAAGGAGATTTGCCCTTCCACTAACTGCCTGCTAAAAGCAAAGAATTCTCTCTAGGAAAGATGTTTCAGAGCCTCAAAATGTCCCTATAATATTTCATACACGTCCAGAATTCAATCAAAATTCACCAGAAATAACCACAGATAAAAATGAATAACATAAAAACAAAGTGAAAAACACAACAAAAATACATACGTGACAGGCTTACCTTGAAAACAGTGTTCCATTTGTTTTTTGGTTCTTTGTTTTGACCTTCAAAATTTTCCTTTATGTACTTAGCCCAACCATGTTTGTGTGTATGTTTGTTTTTTTAAAAATGGGTTTCTTTTTTTAATGTTTAAAAAGTTGGAAATGTTGTTAAATATTTTGGGTATTTTAGTAGGAAACATTTTTATAATATTGTACTGGGCCTTTTGGTAGGAAAGATTTTTAGCCTACCAAATTATCACTCATCTACTCAAACCGTCTAGGTTACTCTAATCAAGAGCTCCAGCTCACTCAAGTTCTGAGTTTTCAGCTTACTTGAATTGTTAGTAACATATGACATAGTTGATCACTTCTCTCTTCTTAATGCACTTTCTCTACATTTCTTGTGATACTCTCTGTCTCTTGATTTGGTTTTCCTTCCTCACTGGCCATACCTCCTCCGGTGCTAATATTGAACACTCTTATGTTCTCAGTCATTGGAAGGACTGATGCTGAAGCTGAAACTCCAATACTTTGGCT
The DNA here is from genome assembly GCF_000754665.1 of Bison bison bison. Classification (NCBI taxonomy): domain Eukaryota; kingdom Metazoa; phylum Chordata; class Mammalia; order Artiodactyla; family Bovidae; genus Bison; species Bison bison. The sequence goes on along the minus strand of NW_011494919.1, from coordinate 2,583,483 downwards.
ACCTGATGCGAAGAACTGTCTAACTAAAAAAGACCCTGATGCTGGGAAAGCCTGAAGGCAGAAGAAGAAGGGGGCAACCAAGGATGAGATGGTTAGATGGCATCACAGACTCGATGGACATGAGGTTGAACAGGCCCCGGGAGTTGGTGATGGACAGAGAGGCCTGGCGTGCTGCAGTCCATGGGGTTGCAAAGAGTCAGACACAACTGAGCTACTGAACTGAACTGAACCACTGGTACCACTGTGCAACTATGGCCTTCATTCAAGCCATCACTCTAATTCACACAGATTCTTCCAATAGTCTCATTGTATTTTCTTTTACTTATATAATGCTCATTTATTCTCCATAATCCAATCAGAGTAATCCTACCAACACGGAGGAAAGAATTTATCACAGCTATATCCAATACCTCTAATATGTTAATTACCCAAATTAAATCCATGTTCTTTCCATGGTCAACAGGCTTCATTGCATTTGGTCCTTGTCCACGCCTCTGACCTCATCCCCTCCACTCTATCCCTGTTCATTGTGTTTCAGCTTTACTGGCCTCTTGGCTCTTCTGTGAATATGCCAAGCATACTCCTACCTCTGGTAGTTTTCTTTCTGGACTTTCAACAATACAAAGCCAAATGAGAACCTAAAGGCACTTTTCTCCTCAATGAGTTCTACCCTAACTGCTTCACTAAAAACAGTGGCCTCCAAGGACTTCCCTGGTAGTCCAGTGACTAAGACTCTGCACTCCCAGTGCAGGGAACCCAGGTTCAATTCCTGGTGGGGGAACTAGATTGCACATGGTGCAGCTAAATACCCTGCTTGCCCCAACCAGAATAGAAGATCCTGAGTGCCACATCTAAGACCTGGTGCAGCCAAACAAGCAAATAAAAGCAAATGTTTTTAAAAATAGAATAGTGACCTCCATCACTCTTTAGCCTCTAACTCTAGTTCAATTCGTACTCTGGTGCTAAAGAATCTGCCTTCCACTCTGGAGACCAGGGTTCAATCCTTGAGTCAGGAAGACCCCCCCTTGAGAAGGGAATGGCAACCCACTCCAGTATTGTCGTCTGGAGAATTCCATGGACAGAGGAGCCTGGCAGGCTATAGTCCATGGGGTTGCAAAGAGTCAGACATGACTGAGTGACTAACACACACATCACATTTCATGCTGTATATACATTTATTTATTTCTTTAAGTGCTTCCTCTCCTCAAAAATTTAATCTTGATGGAAACTTGGAGCCTTTTTGTTGTTGTTGTTCACTGATAGCATCAGCTCTGGAACACAGCCTGGACAGGGTAAACATTCAGAAAACAAAACATAATTTACTTGGTTATATCACACTGCATAGAAAAAGACTTGAAGGCTAAGATAGCTCTTTGTGTGTCCCAATATCATAGAGATAGTAGGTAGAATAGCTGAAAATTAAATCCTGGCCAATTCGAATGCAGTAAAGAAATGAAACAAATTTTTTAAAATGGTATTTCCCACTTTCCCCTTGTTGTCCTTATAAAAATTTCTTCTCAAGGCATTCATGACTTCACAGCCTGACCCCATTTATCTCTTACGCCTCATCTCACCTTATGAATCACTTTCTTACAGAAGGCCCATCTAACCTCCAGCTTGGTTGTTTAGCCGCCTTTCTCCAAAGAGGTTGTGCCCTTTCACAGCTCTGTGCTCTGCCTCCTAGTTCCCCCTTAGCCTGGAATGACCTCTTTCCCTGTTTCTGACTAATGAAATCTTTCTCTTTCTTTGACTCAGGTCAAATGTCATATATACAAATAAGTCAGCTGCACTCTTCTCAGTAAAAATTAATCTCTTTCTGCCCAGACCCTGCCAAGGCACTCCATTTTTTATTGAATTTTTGGCACTTTATACTATGTGCCTTATATTAAATGTAATGATGTGCCTGCCCACTCAGGAGAAACTAAGGTTCATGAGGACAGTGGTCTCTTTCTAATCACATTTGCATTCTTCCTTTAAGCTTAACAGTGTATCAAATACACAGTCAGTATTCAATTAAATATTGCAGGAGTTCTTTTAACTACCGTCATATCCAGTTGAACTGGTAAGAAAAATATCCTGTTATTCTCATTTTTAATGTTGTTTTGATGCATAAAGTTATAAACTCTATTTCCCCTGTTTCAGACTGACATATATTATTAATAGTATAATAATCAACCATTTGGTAAATAGTATTTATTTGCAACATGTTTACAAATAAATCTACATTACTTAAAAATAGGATACAGCTATTAAAATAATTCAAGTAATACATTAAGAAAGAAACAAACATGAAGAAATAAAATAAGTAGGTCTGGCATAAGGGTAGGAAAGAAATATTAAGGGAAACTAGGTTTCCTTAGTCCTTTTAATTCTTTGATTCTGACCTGTATTGATTGCAGTGTATTTTCAGTTTCTCTTGTATATATTTACTTATCAGGCTTTAGGAAGTTAGAGTAAATATCTATGGAAGAGCAAATATTTCATTGCAGTTAACACAGAAGATATTTTGTGGAGATTCTCATAAATAGGTAAATGATAAAGAGTTCAGATTTGAGAGGACCTTACTATGCCAAGATATTTGTATTTATTCCTTATGCACATGAAGAGACAATGAAGAATTTTAAGCAGAAAAGTAATGTAACTGTATTTGAGATTTGAGATCATAACAATGGATTCGGCAGGAAATATAAACAATCTAGGGAAGAAATTTGAGTCAACGACTTTGTTAAGGCAAAGGATTAAGAGCTCATTCTTGGTAGCATCAGTAATAGTGAGAAAAAAAAAAAGAAAAAAATGATTGCAAATGTAGACCATAGATCCTACACAGATCCTATACAAGCAATTTACTAACATATTTGCTAATTCAGATTTTGTTAACGTTTATTGGGTGCTTACTATAAGTCTCATACTTAAGAGTGTGCTGCTGCTGCTGCTAAGTCGCTTCAGTCATGTCCGACTCTGTGTAACCCCATAGACGGTAGCCCACCAGGCTCCACCGTCCCTGGGATTCTCCAGGCAAGAATATTGGAGTGGGTTGCCATTTCCTTCTCCAATGCATGAAAGTGAAAAGTGAAAGTGAAGTCGCTCAGTCGTGTCCAACTCTTAGCGACCCCATGGACTGCAGCCGACCAGGCTCCTTTGTCCATGGGATTTTCCAGGCAAGAGTACTGGAGTGGGGTGCCATTGCCTTCTCCAACCTAAAAGTATAGTGCTATTAAATAGTTACAGTGTAAAATAGTGATTTTTTTTTTTTTTTTACATAGTCAAGGAAATGAATGATGACCTTTGAGAGAAGAACAGTAAGGATGAAGTAAAGAAGAAAAGGAAGGGTATTTCCAACTGTGGAAACAGTATGTGCATTTCTGGTGGCAAAACAGGTCATGGCAAGTCTAAGGAACTCATATAAATCAAGAAATGTCCTGGTATGAGAGGAGACTGAAGAGACAGCTAAGGGCTGGGTGAGGATAGACAATGCAGACCATATTAAGAATTTCTCTCTTTTAATAATAGGCTTTAGACACTCAATCACTTTTGCATTAGTTTTACTTTCCTGAATGCATAAGAAGTTTGGCATATGACCATGGAGTCTCAAAGAGTCAGACATGACTTAGCTACTGAACAACAAAATACATAAGATAGATATAGGGCAAATATATTTCCTCACATCCTAGGCATATTTGAAGTTAAAACCCTTTCTGTCCTTTGGAGTGGGGGGATAAAAATTGTATTGTAATTTTAATGAAATGACAAATGAGAAAAAAAAAAAAGTTTTCTGTTCGTTTCTCCCTACCTCTCCCCTGGCAACCCTAGAATTGATGGAAAGTAGGAGATGTTATGTTATAAGTACCGAGAAACCAGAAAATCATAACATGTGTATATTTTTAAAAAACAGTCCAAAAGGAAATAGAAAATGAGTTGAACTTGCAATACATATTTGTGTGAGGCCTTCATAAGCATTTGGGATCTCATATCAGGACCAAATGTGGGGCCATCTGATTTTTATCCAGACTTGCATGACCATGTCCATCTGCCTGTTGTTGCTATCCTAGAGCCCTTATACACAGTGACTCTGGCATGCTTCAGGGAGGAAAGTCCCCTTTGCGTTAGAGGATTGGAATTGCACTAAACAAGCTTGAGGCGCCTGGACCCCAGAAAGTGAGAATGCAGTTAACAGTTTTAATGCCATATTTGTGTTTCAGAAGAAGCTCTGTGACTGCAGAATGGTAAAATATTGAACACAGGCAGTAGAGAATACATGCAGCTTTTGCGGGTTATTGTAATACATACCTCTACACACCTTATATCATCTGTGTAGCAGTGCGGAAAAAAATGAATGTGAAAGGATAGATAAGAAGCAATTTTAAAAGAATTATGGACAGCATGCTAGGGATATGGAAGTTGAGAAAAAAGCATCCAGCCAAAGAAGCCACATCATCTGAATGAGGAGGAAAACTAATGAGTTTGGAATTAAATGAGTCACTCAGCTGTGTCCGACTCTTTGCGATCCCATGAATCGCAGCACACCAGGCCTCCCTGTCCATCACCAACTCCCAGAGTTCCCTCAAACTCATGTCCATCGGTGATGCCATCCAGTCATCTCATCCTCTGTCGTCCCCTTCTCCTCCTGCCCCCAATCCCTCCCAGCATCAGAATCTTTTCCAATGAGTCAACTCTTCGCATGAGGTGGTCAAAGTACTGGAGTTTCAGCTTTAGCATCATTCCTTCCAAAGAACACCCAGGGCTGATCTCCTTTAGAATGGACTGGTTGGATCTCCTTGCAGTCCAAGGGACTCTCAAGAGTCTTCTCCAACACCACACTTCAAAAGCATCAATTCTTCGGCGCTCAGCTCTCCTCACAGTCCAACTCTCACATCCATACATGACTACTGGAAAAACCATAGCCTTGACTAGATGGACCTTTGTTGGCAAAGTAATGTCTCTGCTTTTGAATATGCTATCTAGGTTGGTCATAACTTTCCTTCCAAGGAGTAAGCATCTTTTAATTTCATGGCTGCAATCACCATCTGTTGATAGGAAATTGTAAATGTAGGTCTGAAACATCGTTAAAAGTTGGAGGTTACTGATTTCTATCATATGCAGAAGATCAATAACAAAGAACAAAAAAAATAGTAAGAGTCAGTTGAAATAATTTACAAATATGATTCCATCTAGTCTTCATAATAATGCTACTAGATAAACAGCATCAGGACACAAATTTATAGATGAGAAAAGTGAAGCTTATAGAGGGCAATTTGCCTCAATTCTGAATTTGAAGTTTGCTTTCTTTAATTACTACCATTTTTTGCCTCTCTGTAAACGGCTGGGCTTCCCCAGAAACAGAAACATCTCCAGCAAAGGAGAATGGAGAGAAGACTGAGATGCATATGAAGAAAGCCAGAAGATTGAAATATTTTTGACATCAAGGGTAGAGATTTGATGATTTTGAATGTTGATTGTAATGACATTTGTTAACCTTAAAAAGTGCTTCAAGAAGTGTAGGATGAGAAATGAGAACAAGTTATTTCAGTCATTCAAAAAAACTTTTTTGAGCCGCTGATTGGTACCAGGTACTCTTCCAGGCACTGCAGATATAACAGTGAGCAAAAGAGAAAAATCATCTTCCTAATGGAGATTAAATTATGGTAGGAGATAGATAATAAACAAACAATTGTACAACTGAAGACCATGATTTGACACCAATGAGGAGCTCAAGGTAGTAACCTAAGTGAAGTAGATTCTCTGGATTGGAAGTCAGGCAACCATAAGTTGAAAAATGAAGAGCTGATGCTGGAGTAGGATAAGGGAAAGATGGGTTATTGCTTTGGGTTATGTGTTAGAACAAAGGATCTAACCTGAAAGTTGCTGGGAAATGTTGGCAGCATGTACAGAAACCATACTAAGATGTGTTTAGATACCTTTAGGGGGTTCTTGAATATGCATGGCCTCCTTCTACTGTGTAGTTTCCAACAGGAAGTTGTAACTATTGGTTCTCAAAATGTAGCTTTCATGAGAACACCTAGAGGGCTTGTAAAACAGAAGGCTGGGACTACTTCAAGAGTTTCCAATTCAACGGATTTGAGTTAGGGCCAAAGAATTTTCATTTTTAACTAGTACCCAGGTGATGCTAGGGGCGACGCTTGATGGATGATACCTTGAGAGTAATTCCCTTAAATAAGAGTAAACTTCAGAGATTCTCAGAAAAGTCCAGACTTTAATCATACTACTTTGCTCTCTGTCCCAACCAATTCTTAATCATAGACAGCAAGAGATCTTGAGTCACATGAGAAATTCTGCTCTTATTTGATTATTTAAAAACTGAATATAAATCTGTTCTGCCTTGCTCTATTCCTAAAAAAAAAAGTCCCTTAGTCTCATTATAATAGAGGTGCCAAGCTTATCGCAAAATGCCAATTTTGCTGCTAAGGAGTAAATTCTTAAAAGTGCATTTCACAGAATATACAAAAGCAACCAATTAAAAAAACTTTTCTCACAGCATGACTTCCCTTTAAGTATTCTAATCATAATGAATACCTTGTTTTCCTGCAAAAAAAGTTTTCAGTTATGACTATTATTAACTTAAGAAGTGAGATTTTAACATCTGCTTCCTTCCCCAAAAAGATGTCCTATTCATTATAGGGGACTGGAATGCAAAAGTAGGAAGTCAAGAAACACCTGGAGTAACAGGCAAATTTGGCCTTGGAGTACAGAGTGAAGCAGGGCAAAGGCTAATAGAGTTCTGCCAAGAGAACACACTGGTCATAGCAAACACCCTCTTCCAACAAAACAAGAGATGACTCTACACATGGACATCACCAGATGCTCAACACTGAAATCAGATTGATTATATTCTTTGCAGCCAAAGATGGAGAAGCTCTATACAGTCAGCAAAAACAAGACTGGGATCTGGCTGTGGCTCAGATCATGAACTCCTTCTTGGACTCCATATATTCCAAATTCAGACTGAAATTGAATAAAGTAGGGAAAACCACTAGACCATTCAGGTATGACCCTAAATCAAATCCCTTATGGCTATACAGTGGAAGAGAGAAATAGTTTCAATGGACTAGATCTGATAGACAGAGTGCCTGATAAACTATGGATGGAAGTTCATGACATTGTACAGGAGACAGGAATCAAGACCATCCCCAAGAAAAAGGAATGCAAAAGAGCAAAATGACTGTCTGAGGAGGCCTTAAAAATAGCTGTGAAATGAAGGGAAGTAAAAAGCAAAGAAGAAAAGGAAAGATATACCAATTTGAATGCAGAGTTCCAAAGAATAGCAAGGAGAGATAAGAAAGCTTTCCTCAGTGATCAATGTAAAGAAATAGAAGAAAACAATAGAATGGGAAAGACTAGAGATCTCTTCAAAAAAATTAGAGATACCAAGGGAATATTTTTTGCAAAGATGGGCTCAATAAAGGACAGAAATGGTATGGACCTAAGAGAAGCAGAAGATATTAAGAAGAGGTGGCAAGAATACACAGAACTGTACAAAAAAAGATCTTCATGACCCAGATAATCATGATGGTGTGATCACTCACCTAGAACCAGACATCCTGGAATGTGAAGTCAAGTGGGCCTTAGGAAGCATCACTACGAACAAAGCTAGTGGAGATGACGGAATTCCAGTTGAGCTATTTCAAATCCTGAAAGATGATGCTGTGAAAGAGCTGCATTCAATGTGCCAGCAAATTTGGAAAACTCAGCAGTGGCCACAGGACTGGAAAAGGTCAGTTTTCATTCCAATCCCAAAGGAAGGCAATGCCAAAGAATGTTCAAACTACTGCACAATTGCACTCATCTCACATGCTAGTAAAGTAATGCTTAAAATTCTCCAAGCCAGGCTTCAGCAATACGTGAACTGTGAACTTCCAGATGTTCAAGCTGGTTTTAGAAAAGGCAGAGGAACCAGAGATCAAATTGTCAATATCTGCTGGGTCATTGAAAAAGCAAGAGAGTTCCAGAAAAACATCTATTTCTGCTTTATTGACTATGCCAAAGCCTTTGACTGTGTGGATCACAATAAACTGTGGAAAATTCTGAAAGAGATGGGAACACCAGACCACCTGACCTGCCTCTTGAGAAACCTGTATGCAGGTCAGGAAGTAACGGTTAGAACTGGATATGGAACAACAGACTGGTTCCAAATACAAAAAGGAGTACGTCAAAGCTGTATATTGTCACCCTTCTTATTTAACAGATAACTCATGATGCAGAGTACATCATGAGACACGCTGGGCTGGAAGAAGCACAAGCTGGAATCAAGATTGCCAGGAGAAATATCAATAACCTCAGATATGCAGATGACACCACCCTTATGGCAGAAAGTGAAGAAGAACTAAAGAGTCTCTTGATGAAAGTGAAAGAGGAGAGTGAACAAGTTGGCTTAAGCTCAACATTCAGAAAACTAAGATCATGGCATCTGGTCCCATCACTTCATGGCAAATAGATTGGGAAACAGTAGAAACAGTGGCTGACTTTTTTTTTTTCTTGGCTCCAAAATCACTGCAGATAGTGATTGCAGCCATGAGATTAAAAGGCGCTTACTCCTTGTTAGGAAAGTTATGACCAACCTACACAACATATTAAAAAGCAGATACATTCCTTTGCCAACAAAGGTCCATCTTGTAAAGGCTATGGTTTTTCCAGTGGTTATGGATGTGAGAGTTGGACTATAAAGAAAGTTGAGTGCAGAAGAATTGATGCTTTTGAACTGTGGTGTTGGAGAAGACTCTTGAGAGTCCCTTGGACTGCAAGGAGATGCAGCCAGTCCATCCTAAAGATCAGTCCTGGGTATTCATTGGAAGGACTGATGTTGCAGCTGAAACTCCAATACTTTGGCCATCTAATGCAAAGAGCTGACTTATTTGAAAAGACCCTGATGCTGGGAAAGATTGAGGGCAGGAGGAGAATGGGACTACAGAGGATGAGATGGTTAGATGTCATCACCGAGTCAATGGACATGGGTTTGGGTGGACTCTGGGAGTTGGTGATGGACAGGGAGGCCTGGTGTGCTGCAGTTCATGGGGTCACACAAAGAGTTGGACATGACTAAGAGACTGAACTGAACTGAAAAGTTATTGACTTTGTATATTTTCAGTAAAGATTCTTATTTTACTCACAAAATATACCAATAATAAAGCAGCTTGTTTTATCCAAATCACTCCAGGGTTCTCTGGCTGGTCTCTCAATCTCCTTGTCCCTTTGTGAATAGCCTTTTCACCTCTATATCATTTTCTACACGTTTTTAATGTCATGTAACTCACTAGATACTTCTTTCAGGTCAAAGCTTATGTGCCATTTCGTTGGGTGACCTGTATCTGACTCCATTCATGCTAGTTCCAGATTCCTTTATTCTAAGTACTCATTGGACATTGATTTTTTTGTTTTGCTAACTTGATTGAAATGAATATATAAATACATATTGTGGGTATATATAAAAATATGTGTGTATACATAAATATATTGGAGAAGAAAATGGCAACCTACTCCAGTATTCTTGCCTGGAGAATCCCATGGACAGAGACCTGGCAGGTTACAGTCTATGGGGCTGCAAAGAGTTGGACACGACTGAGTGACTAAGCTTGCATGCATATATAAATATATATGTAAATGCAAAAATTAAAAGGGTATAGATTGACATATTTTCTGGAACTTTTACCATACTTGTATACCAACAGCCATCCAGATTAAGAATCAAAATATCACAGAACAGTATTTGCCATCTTGTGCCCCCTGAAAATTTGGACAAAAAGTCTATGTGTCCTCAGTTCCATTCACTTGTGGATAAGCTCATTAGATCCAACTTTCCTCTGCCTGGGTCCTAGGCAGGTCTAGGCTTTTCCCAGGGAATGCTTTTCCTGAATAATGGCCAACAGTTACAGAGATTCTGGAACCCAGCCTTAGACAGCATGAACATGGGCTTTGGAGTCAACAAGAGGATTATATTAAGCTCTTGGTTACTCTGGATTCTCCTGAGAGATCTGAAGTTTAAAATATCTACTTTATGGGATCTGGGTAATTCACTTTCTATCTTTCTTTCCTTTCTACTACAGTTGATCATTGAATGGGGGTAAGGGGGCCCTGCCCTCCAAGCTGTCCAAAATTCACATATAATTTACAGTCAGCCCTCTTTCCACATCCCTGGTTCCTCTGAATCTTAACATTCAACCAACCACTTGTGGAGCAGTACTGTAGTATTTACCATTGGAAAAAAAAAATCTGACTCTAAGTGGACCTGTGAAGTTCAAACTAGTGTTTTTCAAAGGCCAACTTGACTTCAATTTCTTGTTTAAGAAAGATTCTCTGTTCCTCCGTAATTCTGCCAAATATTTCTGCTCTTATTCTTTAATTCTCTGCCATCTGTAGAGATGAAAAATATTTTAACAGATATAGGATTCTTTTCAATCATCTAATAAAAACATCCACCACATGTTTTGTGTCTGGAGTCAGCATGGTTGGTCAATTTGTATTTATTATCTCCAATTTTCATAATCTTGCTTCAAGGTAGACAAAATTATCTCAGAGATGCTAAGGGATTTGTCTTGCAGCAAGAACTCATACTCTTGAAAGTAGTATTTCAATGTAGATATTTGTCATTCCTCTGTGCCTCACTACTTCTTATATATTGTGTTATATAAAGGCTGGGTCCCCATGGGAAGAAACACTGAATGAAATCAGAAAAAAAAAAAAAGCATTTATTTATTTGAATAGTCTGCTTCAAGTTCATAAGAATTTATGTTTTTAAATAGTCCTTGAGTGTAACTGAAACTTTCTGTTTTAAATTGCTTATTCAGGTTGCAAATATTTAAGCAATGACTGAGCAATCTCTAACTGAAATCAAACGGTCATGTTATGACTGCTCTACGAATGGAACAAAATGCTTCAGCCCCACCCAGAAGAACATTACATCTGTCAATTCCATACTATTTCTGAGGGAATACACTGATAAAGACAAATAAGTTACATGGGTAAAACACCTTTTTAAACATTGACTTCTAATCTCTGCACTCCATTATAGCTTTATCATATCACGTCTCTCTGAGTGTAAAGATATACTTTCAGTGCAAGTTGTCATTCAGTCCACAGTTTTTAACAAAATGGTAGTTGATAAATATCTTCAAACAGGCATATTGCTATATATGTCAAGAATACTATCATTCAATGTAAGTGATTTAGATGTATTTGAGTTTCTGTATCTGAGCATTGTACACTTGGGAGCATAGCAATTTCAAAGTAGTTTCACAACAGTACAAGATTATTTTACTGCAGGTCTTCCTATCCTCTGCTGTGTGTTATTTTTCTGCTTGTTCATGTTTTAACTGAAATGTAATGACAGTGATTCTCATTTAGATTACTGAAATTTTGATTGAAGATAGAGATTAAATAGGTATATACACTATGAAGGGAATTTACATTACTCTCACTTTCTATATACTGTGATATAAACTATGTTTTGTGAGGTAAGATATTATTAGACTTACACCAATTTACATGAAAAAATATTACCCTTAATTACAAAATTCCATTTTTTATTTTTAATATACACTATCTCAATTTTATGTAATGACTCTAGGGTTTTGAAAGGACCAACTGCTATTTTACATATTACATTTTCATGGTAGTTGGACATGAATACAAATAGGATATCACATTTGCAACATAAGAGCAAATATCCAATGAGGTAATATGAAAAAATTTGGAACAGTTTATTTGATGAATGCATGATGAACATGTTTGGAAAGTGAAAACTCTTAAGATGATCATCTTTCACATTCATTGTTCTACAATTAGGTAGAAGAAGAAAATTTAAAGTCAAATGACAAGATTTTGAGAACTTTTTATCCTGATATATTTTTACAGGTCTCCTCATGCATTTTAATAAAGCATGAAATAAATTAATGTGTATTTATCCTTGACACTAGTAATACACAGTTTCAAATCATTCAATTAAACCTCGGGAGCTCAAATATGGTAGTTTAAAAAGCTAGTACATATAAGTATGGATTGTTCTAATCTTATGTAATTTTCAAACTCCAAAGTAACATAGAATATTAGGTATGCTAAACAATAGGAAGAGACACCAGTCTGCCTGCCGCTGCCAAGTCACTTCAGTCGTGTCCGACTCTGTGCAACCCCATAGATGGCAGCCCACCAGGCACCCCCATCCCCGGGATTCTCCAGGCAAGAACACTGGAGTGGGTTGCCATTTCCTTCTCCAATGCATGAAAGTGAAAAGTGAAAGTGAAGTCGCTCAGTTGTGTCCGACCCTCATTGACCCCATGGACTGCAGCCTACCAGGCTCCTCCATCCATGGGATTTTCCAGGCAAGAGTACTGGAGTGGGGTGCCATTGCCTTCTCCAGACACCAGTCTAGTAACCCATTAATACTGAGTCTTTAAACCTATGGAACACAGAAGTACAGAGAATTGGAAATCAAACATGAGCTCCATTAGACTCTATAGCTGATTTTTTTTCTCTGACTTCTTCTAGAGTCTTCAAATTCTGCTGAAGCTAAGGGATAGGTAAAGGGAAAAAAAAACAAAAACAAAACTTTAGTAGTATGAGTGCATAGTTTATTCAACATTCCTTTTATAGATTTTCATTTAGGATCTCTTTACGGTAGATATAAGGCTGAGAAAAGAGTGAAGAAAAATAAAGACAAGGTTCTATGGAGTTCATAGCTGGTAGGTTTTATGGTTCAGTTCAGTTCAGTTCAGTCACTCAGTCATGTCGGACTCTTTGTGATCGCAGCACACCAGGCCTCCCTGTCCATCGCCAACTCCCAGAGTTCACCCAAACTCATGTCCATTGAGTCGATGATGCCATCCAACCATCTCATCCTCTGTAGTCCCCTTCTCCTTCTGCGCTCAATCATTCCCAACATCAGGATCTTTTCAAATGAGTCAGCTTTTTGCATCAGGTGGCCAAAGTATTGGAGATTCAGCTTCAACATTAGTCCTTCCAATGAATACCCAAGACTGGTCTCCTTTAGGATGGACTGGTTGCATCTCCTTGCAGTCCGAGGGACTCTCAAGAGTTTTCTCCAACACCACAGTTCAAAAGCATCAATTCTTATGCACTCAGCTTTCTTTATAGTCCAACTCTCACATCCATACATGACTACTGGAAAAACCATAGCCTTGACTAGATGGACCTTTGTTGGCAAAGTAATGTCTCTGCTTTTTAATATGCTGTCTAGGTTGGTCATAACGTTCCTTCCAAGGAGTAAGCGTCTTTTAATCTCATGGCTGCAATCACCATCTGCAGTGATCTTGGAGCCAAGAAAAAGTCAGCTACTGTTTCCACTGTTTCCCCATCTATTTGCCATGAAGTGATGGGACCAGATGCCATGATCTTCGTTTTCTGAATGTTGAGTTTAAGCCAACTTTTTCACTCTCCTCTTTCACTTTCATCAAGAGGCTTTTGAGTTCCTCTTCACTTTCTGCCATGAGGATGGTGTCATCTGTGTATCTGAGGTTATTGATATTTCTCACAACAATCTTGATTTCAGCTTGTGCTTCCTCCAGCGCAGCTTATCTCATAATGTGCTCTACATATAAGTTAAATAAGCAGGGTGACATTACATAGCCTTGACGTACTCCTTTCCTGATTTGGAACCAGTATGTTGTTCCATGTCCAGTTCTAACTGTTGCTTCTTGACCTGTATACAGATTTCTCAAGAGACAGGTCAGGTGGTCTGATATTCCCATCTCTTTCAGAATTTTTCACAGTTTGTTGTGATCCACACAGTCAAACTCTTTGGCATAGTCAATAAAGCAGAAACAGATGATTTTCTGGAAATCTCTTGGTTTTTCGATGATCCAGCAGATGTTGACAATTTGATCTCTGGTTCCTCTGCCATTTTGAAAACCAGCTTGAACATCAGGAAGTTCACGGTTTATGTATTGCTGAAGCCTGGCTTGGAGAATTTTAAGCATTACTTTACTAGCATGTGAGATGAGTGCAATTGTGCAGTAGTTTGAACATTCTTCGGCATTGCCTTTCTTTGGGATTGGAATGAAAACTGACCTTTTCCAGTCCTGTGGCCACTGCTGAGTTTTCCAAATTTGCTGGCATGTTGAATGCAGCACTTTCACAGCATCATCTTTCAGGATTTGAAATAGCTGAACTGGAATTCTACAACAAATAACTACATAAATTTATTTCAATGCTATTGCTCTAAGATACATGAAAAAAAGGGTAAAGTGTTATGAGCTATTATAACATGCTGCTAAGCTGCTGCTAAGTCGCTTCAGTCGTGTCCAACTCTGTGCGACCCCATAGACGACAGCCCACCTCCGCCCATGGGATTTTCCAGGCAAGAGTACTGGAATGGGAGCATAGAGAGCCAGAAACATATTTCCAGAATGGTGGAAGTTAACCTCAAATCTGAAAGTTGATTTAAAATTTGTTTCTCAAACACAATAAAAACATATTCCTTACTTCTGAGTGTAAAGTGTGCTTTCCTGATTGACTTCCTAATTGATAGGTGGCTCTCTAACAGGCACTGATTCAGAGTACCAGACTGATCACCTCGTAGAGTTTTCCTTTTTTTTTTTTTAATTGAAGTATGGTGATTCGCAACATTGTATTTGTTTCAGGCATATAGCACAGAGATTAAGGGAAAAAAATCTGAAAAAGATTAGAAATTTTTAAGACTAGAAAATTGGCCAACATTTTTTGATAGAGGGATATGTATAGATCTTAGGAGGGAAGGTGAGGGTAGATTTTTAGTGAAGAAATGAAGAAGAGGTGGACAAAACACACAGTTCATTAAAATGAAGCTGACTAGCTAGACAATGGTGACTACAGAGGGCTTTTGTCAATCAGGTTGAAGAATTTGTTTGCTTTCCTAAGACCAATACATACTCAGAGTACATTAACATGAAATCTGGAATGATTAAATGTGTAGAGTTTTAAAGAGGTTTTTCTTTCCCCCATGCCTGTGGAAAAGAAAATGTAGGAAGACAAACTCTGAGGCTACTGTAGTCATATGGGCAAAAATGTTGTTAGATTGGCCTGATTATAATGGGAAGAATGTGTATGTTTCTAAGACACTTATATCATTGTGCTGGATACTTATACCAAAGCTCTTTAATCTCTTGCACAGTATCATTTCATTATGTACAAATTCTGTCCACTATGACTGCAGCCATGAAATTAAAAGATGCTTACTCCTTGGAAGAAAAGTTATGACCAAACTAGATAGCATATTGAAATGCAGAAACATTACTTTGCCAACAAAGTCCATGTAGTCAAGGCTATGGTTTTTCCAGTGGTCATGTATGGATGTGAGAGTTGGACTGTGAAGAAAGCTGAGCACCGAAGAATTGATGCATTTGAATTGTGGTTTTGGAGAAGACTCTTGAGAGTCCCCTTGGATTGCAAGGAGATCCAACCAGTCCATTCTGAAGGAGATCGATCCTGGGATTTCTTTGGAGGGAATGATGCTGAAGCTGAAACTCCAGTAATTTGACCACCTCATGCGAAGAGTTGACTCATTGGAAAAGACTCTGATGCTGGGAGGGATTGGGGGCAGGAGGAGAAGGGGACGACAGAGGATGAGATGGCTGGATGGCATCACTGACTCAATGGACGTGAGTTTGAGTGAACTCCGGGAGTTGGTGATGGACAGGGAGGTCTGGCATGCTGCAATTCATGAGGTCGCAAAGAGTCAGATACGACTGAGCGACTGAACTGAACTGAACTGAACCCAAATAAAGGGCTTCCACGGTGGCTCAGATAGTAAAGAGTCCTGCTGCTGCTGATGCTAAGTCGCTTCACTCGTGTCTGACTCTGTGTGACCCCATAGACGGAAGCCCACCAGGCTCCCCCATCCCTGGGATTCTCCAGGCAAGAATACTGGAGTGGGTTGCCATTTCCTTCTCCAATGCATGAAAGTGAAAAGTGAAAGGGAAGTCGCTCAGTCGTGTCCAACTCTTAGCCACCCCATGGACTGCAGCCTACCCGGCTCCGCCGTCCATGGGATTTTCCAGGCAAGAGTACTGGAGTGGGGTGCCATTGCCTACTCCTACCAAGCATTAAAAATATTTTTCAATGGCCAATTTTTGTCTTCTGGATAGTGTCACTTTATCAATATGTGTTATTTAGGAAGCTAAGAAGTTTATAAATTACTGTGTGTGTGTCTGGAAAAACCATACTGTATCTGTTAAAGCAAATGAATAGAGCAGCCACATGATGAACTGATATGTTTTTATTCACTGTGATTTTCCCTCTGGTCTAGAAGATAACAATAACATACAGAGCTATAGAGAAATCCACAGAGAGAAAGAAGTTCCATTCTCAACAATGTTTTTTTCCAGAGTCAGCCAATAGACAATCACTTGTCTACAACAATAGTCACTTTTAAAAGTCTTTCCCATGTTGTCATTTTTCCAGGGGAGATTACTGTGATTACTTGCAACAGCAGTGGAACTCCTGAAGAAAGAGGTTAAGAGAGGCCCTTGGAAGAATAACAGTAAGTATGGAAATCCTCTCTAAAATGAAATACCTCATTTTACTTCTAGTAATGCTTTCTGCAATAAGATTTATCACAAAAGCATAATTGCTTTTTGCAAAACCATCACTATACAACTTTTGTCATAAAACTCAAAAGTAATTTTGGATGTGCTGAAACTCTTTGGTAATTTCTTCTGGTAGATCATTAGATTTAGTTTTAACTAGGAGTATAAATTATGACAATTAATTTTAGAACATTGACTAATTATTTGTTACAAGTCAGGCTATCTATGCTAAAATAATGCCTTTGATACTTAATATTTTTATGTTGGGCATGTCAGATATCGTCCCTCTTTGTTAGTTTCTGCATCTATAAAGTAAGACTAATACTAGTAGTGAACTGATCCATCAAACTAGACATTGATTTGAGCATTAATGAAGCTAAAATACATTGAAGGCTTAGATCAAGGCCAAGCACGTGATAAACCCAGGTAAGTGTATCCATCATCATTGTCATCATCATTAATATTTATGAACTTATTATAATAAAACTTCATTTCTGCTATGTAGTTGTTGAGTCTTAGAAAATTTATAAGGTAAGAGTGAATATGGTATCTGGGTTCAGAATTTTTACTCTATATTTTCTTAAATAAGAGGAAAATTCCAATCAGTAAAAATATTTTTTTAAATTTTATTTTATTTTTAAACTTTACATAATTGTATTAGTTTTGCCAAATATCAAAATGAATCCACCACGGGTATACCTGTGTTCCCCATCCTGTACCCTCCTCCCTCCTCCCTCCCCATACCATCCCTCTGGGTCGTCCCAGTGCACTAGCCCCGAGCATCCAGTATCGTGCATCGAACCTGGACTGGCATCTCGTTTCATACATGATATTTTACATGTTTCAATGCCATTCTCCCAAATCTTCCCACCCTCTCCCTCTCCCACAGAGTCCATAAGACTATTCTATACATCAGTGTCTCTTTTGCTGTCTCGTACACAGGGTTATTGTTACCATCTTTCTAAATTCCATATATATGCATTATTATACTGTATTGGTGTTTTTCCTTCTGGCTTACTTCACTCTGTATAATTGAATTCTTCTGTTGTGGAAAGTAAGTTGAACTACGTAATTCAGTTTTGAATGTCCCCGTGCATTTATCATATTTACATAAGTTTTACATATGACACACAATAGATTTGGTGCAAGTAAGGCAGTAGTAATATTCCTCTGCAAGACTGAATATACACATAGTGAGGAAGGGAAGTGCATTAGGAATCTAGGGCCAGAATTTAATGCTAAATAGTAATTGAAAAAGATGTGTTGCTTGGAAACTGCAGAGAACACTGCTTTGTTTCAAGTGAAGGGTAATACAAATCATGCATTAAAATAGTAGAATCGTTTTAAAATTTCAACAATGCAATTGATGAGAGTTTTAATAATCTCTGACACATAACTTGGAATAGCACATTTCAATCATACAGATGCTTCACCAAGATAACCCACAAGCACTGATAGATTTATATTAAAGTTTGGTTACATATCTTTATGGGGCTTCAGGTTATGGTTGCATAAACTGGACTCAGATTAAGGGTAATGAAATATTCCTTCTAAGAATAATCACCCTTTCAGAAAAAACTGCACCTAATCAGAGGTGTTACACACCATTGAGTTTTGTGCAGAGAATTTGCTGTTTAATAGCTGTTTGGTGACATTTGCAGTTGGATGCAGTTATGAAATAATGTAAGATGCTAATGTGTTATTGGCAGGAAGAGTGAGTCCTTTCACTCCCTCCCAATTTTAAAACATGATGACCCTGAAAGTTAATGAAAATAAAGAGATCCATACAAGAGAGCAGAGAGAGCAGAAATCACAATATGGTGGCAGTGACTACTCATGCTTTGTTTGGCTGCTTGAGGGATGAAATTCAAATGCTTACAGACAAATTCCTGTATTGTAAGGTGTTCATACCATCATTTAGTTCTCCCTCCTGAAATCTCGTTAAATACAAGTCTTCTTCCATGGCCCTGGAAGTTCTCCCACATTGGAAAATTACTGATCTATCCAAAGAAAAGTTTCTGAGACCCTTTCTGAGATATTTTGGAAATTCATTCTTTATTTGACCTGAAATATTTCACTACTCTTTATCTTTGCATATTCTACTAACTCCTTCTAAAATTGTCAGTCATTCTTGCTTTCTCTTATCAAAACATTAAACCTAGTTTAAATTTCCCAGTTTGATGATCCTTAGGTCTTCTAGGCAGGATCAGTTTCTCTATTTTCTGCCCTCAAATAGTGCAAAAACTCTGTTCATCCCTCAGTAGAACTTACCAGATTATTCTCCTTTTGGTCTGTTCATAATCCTGCCTGCTTCTCTGGTCTTACACACCTCTAGGACAGAGATTCTGTATCATTTAACTTTATATTTTCGGTGTTTATCAGTTGTCCTAGTACATAGCAGTTGCTCAGTAAACCCTTTTCAAATGTTGTTCAATACTGATTGTTTCATAGAAGATGATTAATTTTCTACTTTTTTAAAAATGAGTATATTCAACAAACCCATTGTGTAAGTACATTCAGTAAGGGTGTTAAACATCTCCTATATATGAATAGGGAAAAGAAATTCATATCCTTGAAAAAGTTCAAGTCCTTTGAGGAGCTTACTACTTAATGGTATACCAGGCAGATGTATACCAGGCAGACTCATTTAAGAGTAGGTAGAATGAATAAGTGTGGTGTGGGCATTGCTAGAAACCACAGACCTTAGAAATCACCTCAGCTTCTCAGAGGGAGAAGCACTGCAGGATGGGCTGAAAAGGAAGGGAATTTGTTCAGGCCAACATCTCAGATAGAAGCTTTCTGCACAGAAAGAACAGTGTGTGCAAAGACATGAAAGCCTGGGGAAATAGAGCATTTTCTGGGAACTATAAGTAATTAAGTATTCTTGGAGCATAAATTGTGAATAAGGGGGAAGGGTAATAAGAGGGAGAACAGAAGATAAGACTAAACTAATTAATCAAGGAAAGCCCACAGGGACCTACGATGCCATCCAAGGCAATTTAGGCTTTATCATGTCTTGATGATGAACCTGAAGCCCCAAGCCTTTATGTGGTTTGTTCAAACTCATACAGAGCTCACTGGCAAGGGGAGGAGAAAGGACCTTGCCTACAGCATGTTACTTAATGAGAGTTTGCTTCTTCAGAATATGTTGTAATCAGTAATTAATTACCATTGAATCTTGGAATCCCTATGAGATAGGGCTGCTTGCTTCACTTTTCAAGATGAATCTGATTAACGGATGAGTCAAGGCCACAACAGTGTCCTTCTGAATTAAGGATTAACATGAGGCAGAGTTCACTATTCAGCTTACTTTTCTTTTGCCTCACTTATTAAATTGTATGTTTATATCTGTGAACCAAGATCCTAATATTCCATCTAAATCTGATTTTTTTTAATTCATGTAACTTTCTGACCTAAAATTATGTAACAGATTTGTTACCCCATTAAGAGTCTGCTGGTTAAAGTTCAGTCGCTCAGTCGTGTCCAACTCTTTGCGACTCTATGGACTGTAGCCCACCAGGCTCCTCCATCCATGGAATTCTCCAGGCAAGAATACTGGAGTGGGTTGCCATTTCCTTCTCCAGGGGATCTTCCTGACACAGGGATCAAATCCAGGTATCCCGCATTGCAGGCAGACGTTTTAACCTCTGAGCCACCAGGGAAGCCCAAGAGTCTGCTAACAGTGAAATAAATATCTGATCCATATGTAGAAAAATAAAATTCAGTATAGAAAGAGGTAACACATTGTCTTTGATGCTTGTGTTACCTGATAGAAGTAAATGTGATGTCATAGCTCTACTATTAGCTAATAGTAAAAAATAAAGCTAATAACTTTTTCAGGTAAAAATAAATTTTTAGTAACATGGTTTACTTCCCAAGTGAAATGCCTGTGTGCACATTGCTAATAAAAATCAATCTCTCTTTTAAGAAGAATATGTGTTTCTTGAAAAGGTTTTTAAATAACCTATGTAAAAATAAACTCATCCTTAGGGCAAATTGCTTAAATGAAATCAGTGTACTGCTAACTGAAAGGGGTTGATGCTCAGAGGATTTACAATACTCCTGTCTTTATTGCCAAGACAATCAGCTCACCTCTGAAAGCTTTTGAAATGATTTTCATTTCTTTGTCCTTGGGACATGTGGAAGTGCTGGGGAGTGGTGAGATAATTATAATGGGATTTTTCCCCTCCTAGAATATGAATTCACTTTAGAAATTGCCTTCCTCTTTAGTGATAAACAGTAGATGTTTTGATCAAAATAATCTGAATAATAATACTCAGCATGAATCCTCCTCTCTTTAAAAGTAAACGATGGCTTTCTTTTTTTATTCAGACTAACAACTGTATGTTAGAGAGGATGCTTTTAAACCTTGAGGTTATCTTTAAAAGAGAAAATAAGTTCCTGTTTGACTTGGTCAAGGTGGTTCTGATCAATTAATTTAACATTTTCATGCCATCAGAAAAGACTGTTGAAGATTATGCTTTTTACTCCCTCTTACATATTTTCTGAGAGCAAACATGTGTATAACATATCAGCTGAAATATATTTATTTTAAATATTTTAATTATATCTACTTTATTAAACTATATACTCATTTTATTCATGCTATAGTATATTAATATAATAGAGTACTGAATGTATATAATTTATACTTTTATATGAACAGTGGGCTCAATTTTGTTAACTAATAAGTGTTTCTCATCAAAATTTGAAGCTGTCTGCTCTATAAAACTCCAGTTCTGGAAATTAACTTTTAAAATTAAAATATTTCTAGGCCTATTTTATCTCTTCCTTAATAACACTTATGATTTAAGGATAATAATGGTATCTTTATGCACATATCAAAGGGCATCTTTTCATTCTTTTTCTTCCCCTGAAGTTAGACTTGACAATATTCATTATTTGTTTTATCAAAAAGCACTATCAAAACTTGGCTAATTAGACAATACTCTTTGTTGATTTTCCTCCTTTTTCTTTACAGCTTGTTTTCTATTCATTCTTTGAGCAGTGGTTCTCAACCTGAAGGCAATTTTTCTGAGAATTTCCATTTCAGTCGTCTTCTCTTCTGTATTCATTCCCTGGGCTACCACAACCATGCTCATTATTTCATTGTCTAAGTAATGAAAATTCTCCACTCAACCTGCTTGCCGTTTTCACACACTCACCTCGAGCTCTATGTATTCCAAGCTCAACTAAAATTTCCCTTTCTCAGATGTGTTCTGTTTTCATACCCACTACCTGAGACAATGAAACAGTCATTCACTGGATCATTGTAGTTGTTCAGTCACCAACTCAAGCCCTACTCTTTTGCGACTGCATAGACTACAGCCCGCCAGGCTCCTCTGTCCATGGCATTTCTCAGGCAAGAATACTGGGGTGACTTGCCCCTCCCTCCTTCCGGGCTCTCCCCAACCCATGGATTGAACCCTCTTCTCCTGCCTAGCAGGTGGATTCTTTACCACTGAGCCACATGGGAAGCACTATACACCAGATATCCGAGCCACAAATGCAATGGTTATCCTGGATTATTATTTTTCCCTCTCTGCCCATATCAAATCAGAAGTAAGGCACATACAATTCTAGTTCCTGATCATTTTTTAATCTTTTCCATCTTCTTCTTCCTAATGCCTTTTGTCCTGACCCCATATTCTCATGCTGTTTGAATCACCATTCAGTGATAGATCTGATTATATTAATTCTTTTGTTTAAAAATATTACCTCTGGACCAGTATTGGCTAAATGAATAAAACATAACCTTTTCAACACAGTCAGAACTTTTCATAATCTAAAACCTGCTTTTTTTGTCTTTCTTTCATCTACTCTGCACAGTAGGACCCAAACTAACATCTGTATCAATATGTACAAGGCCTCAAGATAGGGATGAATAGAGATGATTATTCAGTTAAAGATAGAGGTGATGATTACTCAGTTAATAACTAAGAATCTGATTCAAAATACTACTTTAGCTCTTGCATTGAAAGATGATATAGGAGAGCAGAGTAAGTTATTTGCAAAGATCCCAGAGAAGATGGGCGAGATTTGGAGGGGGAGACACTACAGAGCTTAGAGATCAGGGTCCACTCTGTGTCCCATTGTCTCCTGTGGCCCAGCAAGTGTCTGTTTACCAAATATTTGCTTTTCCATCTCTGTCTGAATTACCTTTCTCCCCTTTGAAGTCCCAAACCACTATTCAACAAATCCTGTTTTGTCTTTAATTGAAGATAGTACTTAAGGTGAGCATTTCAGCCATTTTGGTTTTATTCACTTTTTATTCACTTTTATTAAAAATGAGTTTTATTCACTTTTACTGGGTTCTCTGGAGAAGGAAATGGTAACCCATTTTGGTATTCTTGCCTGAGAAATCCCATGGACAGAGGAGCCTGAAGGGTTACAGCCCATGGGATCACAAAGAGTCGGACACAACTGAGCTACTAAACAAAGACAATAATTCCCATTTATACTCTTTACTAAATTTTCTCCATTAGTCTGTCTCATGTAAATTTAATCCTTGGGCCAGCCAGAAGAATCCTAGAAGAGTAGAGAAAAATGTCTTGCTCCCTGACACAGTGACAGATTTTAATATTATTCTTGAAAAGGGGAGGAAAATCAGATACTTTGACTATTTGCGCTTTAGTCTTCCTAACCCAGTTTACTTTGATAATGATGTAGAATACAAGTTCCTGCCATAGATTTTTTTAAAAATCTAACTATCCCAGTTATGATATATATATAGATAGATAGATATAGATAGATAGAGAGATATATAGATATATATATAGTTAGATAGATAGATATAAATGTTTTGTGAGCTATTCAGTAACTGATAAAAATGGGGTAGTATTAGATGCTCAGTCATGTCTGACTCTTTGCAACACTATGGACTGTAGCCCACCAGGCTCCTCTGTCAATGGCATTTCCCAGGAAAGAAGACTGGAGTGGGTTGCCATGCCCTTCTCCATGGGAACTTCATGACCCAGGGATCAAACTCACATCTCTTTTGTCTCCTGCACTGGCAGCCAGCTCCTCTATCCATGGAATTTTCCAGGCAAGAAAACTGGAGTAGGTTTCCATTTTCTATTCCAGGGATCTTCCTGACCCAGGGGAAAAAACCTACCTCACTCATGTCTCCTTCATTGGCAGGTGAGTTCTTTACCTCTATCACCAGTTGGGAAGCCTGCAAAAATAGGGTGCTGCTGCTGCTAACTCACTTCAGTCGTGTCCAACTCTGTGCGACCCCATAGATGGTGGCCCACCAGGCTCCCCCGTCCCTGGGATTCTCCAGGCAAGAACACTGGAGTGGGTTGCCATTTCTTTCTCCAATGCATGAAAGGGAAAAGTGAAAGTGAAGTCGCTCAGTCGTGTCTGACTCTTCTCGACCCCATGGTCTGCAACCTACCAGGCTCCTCTGTCCATGGGATTTTCCAGGCAAGAGTACTGGAGTGGGGTGCCATTGCCTTCTTCAGCAAAAATAAGGTAGGTTACATAAAATCCATGAATTCTCATGGTGTTTTAGATGGACTTTTGTTTTTTGGTGTAATTGACTGTCATTGAGGGCAAATTCACACCCAGGCTTGCAGAAATTCTTTTCTTGATTCAGTAGTTCTAATATTTGAAAGACTTATTCCTTATGAGATACACAGATATGTATTCCTTGAAAAAAAGAATGCACTCTCTGACATATTTCAGAGATTATGCTCAGTCACTGTATCATTTCCCTTCTCCCCATCTTAAACCAAGCATCCTTTTATTTTTATAAATTTTCTTTGTATATTAACTAAGTTTTACTTGTAATTCTTAAAAAAGAGCCTTACTCTATTTTCCAGAAATAATATTTTAATCAAGATTTACGCATTTTAGACTTTATTCTTCATAGTGATGACAGTTACAGATTTACTTGAGAGTCATCTAGTTTTTTACATACACTTGTAACCAGGTTTTATAAAAAATGAAGCCATGAATCAATGTTTTTCTGTAGTTAAGGGAATTCAATTCAGGAACATTCGCTAACCTCCAGGTTTTCAGCATGATTACATTTATCTATATTTAAAGTACAAAGGAATCAACATGCTGGAAAGTAATTGCTCCGTTGCCATAGGGAAAGAGATTAGGAAAACTGTGAGTTTAAGGAAGAAATGGCCTGGGTAGTAATCCCTTTTATTATCTACTCTAAGCCATAAATGATTCTATCCCTAGCCTAATAAATAATTATGTCATGAACTGTAAGGTCAGAGGACTTTAGCAAGATTGTTAAGAAGTGCAACTATTAGGAACTTTGCATATTCCTAAGGTCTTATTATCTCTTTTAAAAGTATGTATTTGACAGCAGTGAATAAAATGCAGATGCTAATGCACGCAGCAGGGAAGAACAATTACTAAAAGCATTCATTTACTAGGTGATCTTTGAGGCCCCTTCTAACTTTAAAATTCTATGCCTATGTCTAAATTAGAGTTATTTTTGTTTGAATTGACAAAGTTAATCATGTTTTAATTAAGATACCTTTCTTTCATTAAATGACTGTGTATCAGATCAGGGAATTATATTAAATGGGGAACCCCAAATTTGTCTGGAAAGCCAGGGTCATAGAGCAGGCAGAATTTAGACAAATAATCATGAGCTCACAACATATGTTTGCTGGCACAGCCTGTGCTAAGGGCTCTGTCAATTGGGTAGGGGAAATAAACAAATCTATAGACAGTCCTGATGGGAACAAGAATCAGCAGAGATAAACATGGAGAAAATAGATAAGGCGAACTGAGTTTTCAGGAAAGTGCAGACAAAGCAAGCTCTAGGGGTGTAAGTCTAATTCTATTTTTCTATTGGGCCTCTCAGATTTTCTCCATGGGTTTTATGTCCAAGATAAGCTCTCTTAAAATTTCTTCTAACACTATGGTCATAATTTTGGATCCATTTTGTCATTTAAGAAATCCTTAATAACCATTTACAGAAACAATTCTGGAGAAAATGGACAAATCAGGAGCTAGGTTTGGGAGTCCGGTGGATGGTAGTGTTAGGTAGTTAGAATAGGACAAAGGCATCCAGAATGGCCATGGCTAAAAGACAAGGAATGGAAAAGCCTGTGAAAATAGAACAAAAGTAGTTCCCAGGACTGGAGTAAGGACCTCGGGTAGAACAAACAGCACTTCTGGCTAGCCCAATTTACATAGAACAGGCCCAGGGGGAGGATAAAAAACATATAAAAAGAGGAGCCAAATGGCCCGGGGTCTCTCGCTCTCTCTTTTGCTTTCTCTCTCGCTGTCTCTCTCATGCTCTCTCCCTCTCTCTCTTCTCGTCTTTTGAGTCAGCATGCCCTCACACCTCGAGGATGTATTTTCCTTTATCTTCTAAATAAAACTGAGCTGTAACACGGAGCTGTAACACTGATTTGTCCAAGAGCTGTGACACAATCTGTCCGAGGTCTGTAACCCTGGTCCGTCG
>NW_011494919.1:2548916-2557421 GCF_000754665.1 Bison bison bison | reverse complement strand
GACTGGAGTAAGGACCTCGGGTAGAACAAACAGCACTTCTGGCTAGCCCAATTTACATAGAACAGGCCCAGGGGGAGGATAAAAAACATATAAAAAGAAATGGTACCTCATAGTAGTTTTGATTTTCTGACTGGTGTGAAATGGTACCTCATTTAAAGCCTCGAGCACCCGGGATTCCAAATGGCCCGGGGTCTCTCGCTCTCTCTTTTGCTTTCTCTCTCGCTGTCTCTCTCATGCTCTCTCCCTCTCTCTCTTCTCGTCTTTTGAGTCAGCATGCCCTCACACCTCGAGGATGTATTTTCCTTTATCTTCTAAATAAAACTGAGCTGTAACACAGAGCTGTAACACTGATTTGTCCAAGAGCTGTGACACAATCTGTCCGAGGTCTGTAACCCTGGTCCGTCGCTTCAAATTTTTCTTGTGACAAGACAGAATTGAGGAAATTACACACTTCCTCAACATCAGTGGTGCCATGACTCTGATTTAACCTGGCTGAAATAACCTCGGCACAGCCCTTGCAAGGAGGAGGCCAAGCACAGCAGGCGCCCAATTCAGCAAAAGTGCCTATGGTGGAAGCTGAATGCAAAGAAAACCCAGTGCAGGGGAAGTGACAAGAAGCCCAGTGTGCTGGAAACTGGGACATCAGGAAACAAACTCAGCAGAAAGCTCTCGCAGCTCAGTCTCAGATTCCAGAAGACCTCCGATTAAGGAAGGAAGTCCTCACTCCTGTGGCTGGAAGGACATATGCCTAAAAAACTAATACAATTATGTAAAGTTTAAAAAAAAAAATCTTAATTCCTTTATAATCTCTCATTTCTTGTTTCCTCAAACAAGAGGAGAGGCTACTCCTCAGTATGTCCCAAAGGCTCCACTATCTGCTGACCCCCAGTAGCTGTTACCCAAGGCAGTAAGGGTTCTTCTGTCCTTAATCTTCTTTGTGCCAATGATCAGGTCAATGAAAACTGTGAGCAGAGGTCAGGTATTTAGAAGCTTTTCTGGCAGGTTATGAAGGGGATTCCTTGGCACGCTTTTCCCACTGCTTTTTCCTCCCATCCTTCAGCTCCTCTCTCCCAGGACTTGAGCCCAGTCAAACCCCATGATGCTTGGCTTGAGGACCTAATGAAGCTCATGCTCTGATATCTCATTGCAAAAATTCAGTTAAAGACACAGCAATAGGTAAGAGATGGATTTGTTCAGATTCAGAGAGAGGTACATTCTGCAGGGTGTGGGCCATTGCAGAGGGCAAGTGCTTAGGCCATGGAATGTGGTGTGGCTAGGTTTTTCGAGCTGAGTGTATTCATATGCTACTGAGTGGGAGGATCATCCCAACCACTGGGGAACCACACACTCCTCTGTCTTTTGACAGTGTCTTGGAGCTGTCCTGCCACCTGGGTGTATCATTTAGCTTGCAGATTGGGGATCAAGGTTTAGTTGAATTTGACTTGTCATCTTGGACCCAATTGATTTTAATCTGTTTATGTTATGCCCTTGTGCTATGTCATTCTTTCAAAGGTTGGGCCCTGCCCCCTTCCCTCCTGTTTCATGCTCTTTTCCTGAGCCCCACCTGGGCCCACAATGTTGCCTCTACAATCTTCTGGAGGGACAACCAGAAAATAGCTGGCTCTTGGGAGGGAAATACTATATCATATCCAATCCCTCTAGATATTCAGTCCTTCATCTTCCATGTTTTCTACAACATGTGCAACATCAGCATCTCTCAGTGAATCCACTAGGGTGGGAGACAGGCACACAATGCCTGCTAGAAGTTCATCTGTTGGCATCCCTTCAAAGGCACCTGGGCTTCCAGGGATAATGTTTGCCACTTTGGGAGTTAGCCCTGCAGGCCGTTTGGGCCCAAACCCTTACCACCCTTCTCCTAAAGTTACAAACAAATCTCTGGATCAAACCTCCACTCCACTTTTATGGAACACCTGGTCTGTTGCCTCTTACCAATTTGTTCTTAAGTCAATTACTGACTCCTACAACCAGGACCCTGCTCCCTTTTAGGCAACACTGCTCCATCCTGCCTATTATTAAAATGCTCTTAATCCCCCTAACAGGGACAGATAACCCACTCCTTGGTCATTACTTCTGTTATTACCTAAAGTGGGTCTATGACAATGAAATATTTACCATTGGAAACATCCTAAGCTGCACTTATGGAGGACTAGGGGAGGAAATCAGTGACTTACATTCCCTTAGAGCAGTAAAAGGATAAGGCTTATGACTGTTTCACCAGGTTCTCAGTCTCGGCACAGGCTTGGATAGCTTTACATCATGATATCTATTCCCATCTGCAGTGAACAAACTGGAAATGAGTTAAAATTACAACCCCTTAATCCTACCCAGCACTGGTCACGCTGGAGACCCTGGGGACGCCCAACTCCAGTCTAGGGGTCACAGGAGGTTGAACTGCCTCGGCCTGCCTAGGGATCTGGTCCTCGAAATGTTGTCACTCTTCAACCTGCTTGGGGATCCACTAGTCCAGTGGTCCCAGGAGGTCATCATGCCTCAACCTGCTCAGTGACCCAATTCTCGGGAGGCCAACCTGCCTTGATCTGCCTGGGGATTCGATCTCCAGGAGGCTGTCACACCTCAGCTTGCCTGGGGATCTGCACCTTGACCTGGGGACACCTGGCTCTCAGGTTGCAACAGTACTGGGTAGGATAAGTTTCAAAAAGATTCACCCCTAAGGAAGTCCCTCATTTTCTGATCTGTGTGAAGGCAGGACTGAAAGCAGCCCAGAAAAAAGTAATCAGCTATGCCTGGATCTCAGCAATAACTAAGGAGCCCAATGAGAACTCCATGGCCTTTCTGGAAAGGCTAAAAGAAGCCTTCCAAAAGTTTAGCAATCTGGACTTAGACTCTTCCGAGGGACAGGTGATTTTAAAGAACAAATTCCTGTCCCAATGTGCATTAGACATCAGAATAAAGTTACAATAGCTACAGAGCAGGACCGTGCTACCTTTTATAACAGAGAACAGGAGAGGGAGGCCAAGGCCCAGGAGAGGGAGAAAAGGAAAGAGACCAGGCATGTCCAGATGCTGGCCATCCTCCAGGGAAGCCTTATGGCAAACACTGAGTCCTTGAAGGGCAAGGCAAGAGGCAAATGTCTAATCTGTAGACAGAAGGGGGCATTGGGCCAAAGAGTGTCCAAATTGTGACAAGTCTCCTAAACTGCCTGCTATAAATGCCATCAATGGGGACATTGGGTGGCACTCTGCCCTCGGGACCCAAGAGCCTCAAGGTCAAGCACAAAGCCTTCCCTCATGATGGTTCAACAGGACTGAAGCAGCCTGCCTCTGCCAACCCACCTGTCACAGATAACCATCATGGGGCTGGAGCCAAGGGTGCAACTGGATGTGGCAGGTAGGTCGAGAATTTCTTGGTTGACACAGGCCTACTCTGTCTTGATCTCCTACTCTGGAGCCTTCTCCTCCCAAACATGTACCATTTTGGGTGCTATAGGAAAAACAATTACTAAAAGATTCACCCAAGCAATTCTTTCTTGCTGGGATGGACAAATATTTTCCCACCAGTGTTTGGTGGTCCCTGAGTGTCCTACTCCCTTATTGGGAAGAGATATACACCCCACTCCAGTACTCTTGCCTAGAAAATCCCATGGATGGAGGAGCCTGGAAGGCTGCAGTCCATGGGGTCGCTGAAGGTCGGACACGACTGAGCGACTTCACTTTCACTTTTCACTTTCATGCATTGGAGAAGGACATGGCAACCCACTCCAGTGTTCTTGCCTGGAGAATCCCAGGGACGAGGGAGCCTGGTGGGCTACCGTCTATGGGGTTGCGCAGAGTCGGACACGACTGAAGCAACTTAGCAGCAGCAGCAGCAGCATACTCACTAAACTGGGGACCACCCTTGTGATGGGAAGCTTTTCAGCCCCTGGAGCCCTACAGCTTCTGCTTACTACTAAAGAATCAATTACACCCTCTCCAATAGAGAGGGACCAAAAACTATAAGAGTACAAAATTAACACCCAGGTGTGGGACCAGGGGACTCCTAGATGAGCCCACCAGGCTGAACCAGTCATCATTGTCCTCCAAGATGCCACTCAGTTTCCTTACCTGAAAAAATATCCCATCAGAAGAGAGGCTCAGGAGGGACTGTAGCCTCTAATAAATAAATATCTTGCTTTTGGGCTATTGGTCCCCACCAGTTCTCTGTGTGACACCCTGATCCTCTCAGTAAAGAAAAAGGATGGAACCTGGTTAATGGTTCAAGATTTCCAGATCATAAACAAAGCTGTAGTCTTCCTCCATCCCACAGTACCCAATCCCTATGTAATCTTGGGAGAAATCCCACCCAGTGCCAAGTGGTTTACAGTCTTGGATCTCAAAGATGCATTTTTTTTGCATACCACTGGCTAAAGAATCCCAATATCTTTTTGCCTTTAAGGGGGAGGCTCCAGGAGAAAAACACCAACAGATGACTTGGACAGTATTACCTCAGGGGTTCGCAATAGCCCCCACATGTTTGGACAGGCTCTTAGCGGGGATCTCTTAGATCTGGACCTGGAACCTAATGGGAAAATATTACAATATGTAGATGACCTATTAATCTGCTCTCCAGATGAGAAAAAATGTCTAACAACATGCAATTCAGGTTGTAAACTTTTTGGCAGAGAGGGGATATAAAGTCTCCTGTGCTAAGGCACAAATGATCAAGACAGAGGTCACTTACCTGGGAGTTCAGATTACATACGGGTCCAGGAGGTTGTCCTCTGATTGGGTACAAGGAATTCTCCAGTTGCCCTCCCCCATGACTTGAAAATAATTGTGGGGCTAACTGGGAATTGTAGAATCTGGATACCCAACTATGATCTATTTGCTCAGCCCTTATATGAAAGCTTGAAGGGACAGGATGATTCAATCCCTCTGATGTGGGGAACTCCTCAAAAGAAGGCAGAGGCTACAGTAAAACAAACCTTAACTCAAGCACCTGTCTTGAGGTTGCCAGACCCAGAAAAAGCATTCCAACTTTATGTCCACAAAAGAGAAGGAATAGGCTTGGGAGTGTTAACTCAAAGGTTGGGATCTGAGCCCCAGCCTATAGCTTACTTATCCAAGAGGCTTGACCCAACCGCCCAAAGCTGGCCTCCCTGCCTTCGAAATCTTGCAGCTATTGCAATCTTGATAGAAGATGCTTTGAAACTCTCTTTGGGGGGCAAACTAACTATTTTTCCAGCCACCAAGTGAAACAACTCCTAAATGGGAGAGGCCATTTATGGATGTCTGATCAAAGAATCGTCAGATATCAAGTAGTGCTGATGGAAAGCCCAGGCCTCACTATAACCCCTTGTGAGGTTATAGCCTTGGGAGTGTTAACCCAGAAACCATCTTGCCTACCCCCGAGGGCTCTCTCCCCTTTCACTCTTGCCTAGAAACCTTGGACCACTGGACAAAATCCCTAGAGGATTGTTGGAAGATCCTCTGACCAACCCTGAGGAAATCTGTTACACTGATGAAAGCAGCTTTGTCTTGGATTGAAAAAGAAGAGCTGAAAATGCAGTAGTCTCCAATTTTGAGACCATAGAGGCTAAACCTTTGCCACCAGGTACTTTAGCCCAATTTGCTGAGCTCATAGCCCTGACTCAGGCTTTAGAGATGGGAAAAGGGAAAAGAGTAGCGATTTACACTGACTCCAAGTATGCCTTTCTGGTGCTACATGCACATGCTGCTGTTTGGAGAGAAAGAGAACACTCGACCACCCGAGGGTCCCCAATCAAATATGGTGATCAAATCCTTAGACTCTTGGAGGCAGTCCATCTGCCTGCTGAGGTTTTAGTCTCCCACTGTAAAGAACATCAAGAAGGAAGCATGGAAGTGACACGAGGGAACCAAGCAACTGATCAGAGGGCTAGGAGAGCAGCATTACAGAACAATGACCTAATAGGGGTTGCCACCTTAGTTCCACAGACTAATTTGTCAGAAACTCCTTCATATATGAGGGTGAGACTCTTAAAACTAAGAATTAGGGCTTTCAAGATCATATGGGGTGGTTCCAAAAGGAGGGACTCCTTGTTCTGCCTGGAAAGCTCCAATGGAAGTTGGTTAACTCCTTACATGCCACCACTCATTTAGGGGAAAGGCCCTCCAAAGATTACTAGAAAGGTCCTTCAGAGGAACAGGCCTCCAAACGACCATAAGGTAAGTGGTCTCCTCTTGTCCCTCTTGCCAATTAAACAATCCCCAAGGAACTCGAAGACCCCAGTTGGCCCAGCCTGTCCAACGATGAGGGACCTACCCAGGAGAAGACTGGCAGATGGACTTCACCCAGATACCAGTTTCTCAAGGATATAAGTACCTATTAGTGATGATATATATATATATATAGATAGATAGATAGATAGATAGATATTTGCAGGATGGATTGAAGGCTTTCCCACCTGGACTGAGAAGGTGGTAAAAAAACCTGCTCCATGAAATCATTCCAAGATTTGGTCTGCCCAGGTCATTACAAAGTGACAATGGGACATCATTTACTTCTAAGGTCACCCAAGGGGTCTCTAAAGCATTGGGCGTTACTTATTATCGCCATTGTGCCAGGAGGCCTCAGTCTTCAGGAAAAGTAGAAAGAGCCAACCAATTCTTAAAATCAGCAATAAAAAAGATAACCCAGGAGACCTCCCTGGGATGGAAGGAGGCTTTGCCAATAGCTCTCCTCCATGCCTGTATTGCCCCTAAGGAACAGGTTGGTCTTATTCTTTATGAGATGATATATGGAAGACTTTTTGTTTATGTTAATGACCTCTTCCTGGATCCAGAGGTTCAGATCCTCCAGTCTTATATCATGGCCTTTGAGCAATTCCAACAGGATATACGCTTGTGGGGTGTCAACCAGGACCCAAAAGATTTTAAGGGGTCACTGTTATATGCTCCAGGGACTCAAGTCTTAATTAAAGTCTGGAAAGATGGGTCCCCAAAGGCTCAGCTCCAGCCCACATGGAAGGACCCCTACCCTGTAATACTTTCTACCTCCACAGTAGTCAAGGTACCAGGACATGACTCCTGGGTTCACTACTTATGAATCAAGCCATGGAAGAAAATAGAAGAGGACACTCAATACACCTGTGAGCCCCTGGGAGATCTCAGATACCTATTCAGAACTATAAATGAGTGTAATTCTAATGAACACCCCCAAAATCTATTTTCTGGGGATAAGATTTCTCAGGACAGCTCTAAAGAGCCAACACAGCTTGGCAGGGGTTGTACTCCAAAACAGACAAGAGATAGATCTTCTGATCCCTGAACAAGGAGAGATTTGAGCCATCAAGGCAATGGGAGTATGAAGTTGGCTAATGCCCCTATTAGTCCTTGTTATGCCATATTGATGTTGCTTATGATTGCTCCATGTATTATCAATTGCCTAACCAATTTTGTCTCTGCCCAGGTCAACAAGCTACAACATGCAGTGCCAATTCAACAAGGATATATAAAACTATAGCCAACCATGGAAAATATCACTCACTCTTACAAATAGCTGTGGAAAGAAGAGAAGTGAAAAGCAAAGGAGAAAAGGAAAGATATAAACATCTGAATGCAGAGTTCCAAAGAATAGCAAGAAGAGATAAGAAAGCCTTCTTCAGCGATCAATGCAAAGAAATAGAGGAAAACAACAGAATGGGAAAGACTGGGGATCTCTTCAAGAAAATCAGAGATACCAAAGGAACATTTCATGCAAAGATGAGCTCAATAAAGGACAGAAATGGTATGGACCTAACAGAAGCAGAAGTTATTAAGAAGAGATGGCAAGAATACACAGAAGAACTGTACAAAAAAGATCTTCACGACCCAGATAATCACGATGGTGTGATCACTGACATAGAGCCAGACACCCTGGAATGTGAAGTCAAGTGGGCCTTAGAAAGCATCACTATGAACAAAGCTAGTGGAGGTGATGGAATTCCAGTTGAGCTATTCCAAATCCTGAAAGACGATGCTGTGAAAGAGCTGCACTCAATATGCCAGCAAATTTGGAAAACTCAGCAGTGGCCACAGGACTGGAAAAGGTCAGTTTTCATTCCAATCCCAAAGAAAGGCAATGCCAAAGAATGCTCAAACTATTGCACAATTGCACTCATCTTACACGCTAGTAAAGTAATGCTCAAAATTCTCCAAGCCAGGCTTCAGCAATATGTGAACCGTGAACTTCCTGATGTTCAAGCTGGTTTTAGAAAAGGCAGAGGAACCAGAGATCAAATTGCCAACATCTGCTGGATCATTGAAAAAGCAAGAGAGTTCCAGAAAAACATCTATTTCTGCTTGATTGACTATGCCAAAGCCTTTGACTATGTGGATCACAATAAACTGTGGAAAACTCTGAAAGAGATGGGAATACTAGACCACCTGATCTGCCTCTTGAGAAATTTGTATGCAGGTCAGGAAGCAACAGTTAGAACTGGACATGGAACAACAGACTGTTCCAAATAGGAAAAGGAGCTTGTCAAGGCTGTATATTGTCACCCTGTTTATTTAACTTATATGCAGA
>NW_011494919.1:2547960-2548504 GCF_000754665.1 Bison bison bison | reverse complement strand
CGCTGAAGAATTGATGCTTTTGAACTGTGGTGTTGGAGAAGACTCTTGAGAGTCCCTTGGACTGCAAGGAGATCCAAGCAGTCCATTCTGAAGGAGATCAGCCCTGGGATTTCTTTGGAAGGAATGATGCTAAAGCTGAAACTCCAGTACCTTGGCCACCTCATGGGAAGAGTTGACTCATTGGAAAAGACTCTGATGCTGGGAGGGATTGGGGGCAGGAGGAGAAGGGGATGACAGAGGATGAGATGGCTGGATGGCATCACTGACTCGATGGATGTGAGTCTCAGTGAATTCCAGGAGTTGGTAATGACAGGGAGGCCTGGCGTGTTGCGATTCATGGGGTTGCAAAGAGTCGGACATGACTGAGCGACTGATCTGATCTGATCTAATCTGATAAGGACTCTGAGGCCTGAGACTAGCAAGAGGGGGAGGCCCAAGGTCCCTTGCCATCCCAGTTCAGCAGGAAGTAACCAGAAAGACCTCGACACCCCCTCCCATCTTGCTAGGAAATGTTAGGTAGCTAGAATAGGACAAAGGAGTCCAG
>NW_011494919.1:2540353-2547860 GCF_000754665.1 Bison bison bison | reverse complement strand
GAGTCCAGAATGGTGTGGCTAAAAGACAAGGAAGGGAAAGCCCACGAAAATAGAACAAAGGAAGGTCCCAGGACTGGAGTGAGACCCTCAGGTAAAACAAACAAGCACTCCTGCCTAGCCAAATTTACATAGGGCAGGCCCAAGGGGAGGAAAAAAACATATAAAAAGAGGAGCCAAACAGCCAGGGGGTCTCTTGTTCTCTCTTTCACTCTCTCTTCACACTCTCTTTCTCTCTCTCTCTCTCTTCTCTTTGCGTCTTTTGGGTTGGCATGCCCTCATGCTTTGAGGATGTATTTTCCTTCATTTTCTAAATAAAACTGAGCTGTAACAGAGCTGTAACACTGATCTGTCCGAGAGCTGTGACACAGTCTGCCCAAAGTCTCTAACGCTGGTCCGTCGCTTCAAATTTTTCTTGTGACGAGATAGAACTGAGTAAATTACACACTCTCCTGATATTAGCAAGGTACTTGCTAATAAAATTTAGTAATTTTTAATCTTCTTCAATGTCATTTTCTACTTCTAGGATCTAGATCTCCAATCTGGGGCTGAGATGGAATCCCAGCAGTCAGATGTTTGGTCAAAAACTAAAGGGAAATTATTAATTTTAATGAGCAAATAATGTATTTGACTCAACATCTCTAGAATGTTGTAGTTCCTCCTTCCTTAGAAGGACTGCCATTTCATAAATCCCACTTCCAACATAAAAAGCATCAGTGATCTTTCCTGAGCAAGATGGCAACCTTTAACTCTACAGTTCTCTTTCCTTCTCTTTAGCATCACTTGCCACCTTATAGCAGCTCTTATGTTGTTTCCTTGAATGAGTTAACTATTTAATGTAATTTAGTATTTTAAATGTTTAATTTCTTCTCACCAGCAAGACCACTACCTCTTTAAGGAAAATAAGCCATGTGTGTGAAATATTGTTGGAAGGCACAGCACAGGCCAGCACGTTGGCTCATCAGTTGCCAGGGAAACTGGCAGGAATAGATATGTCTTTGTCTTCTGGTTTTGATGACAAGGATGCTAGATCATATGGTCAAAAAGATATCAGGGAACTGACATCATATTAATATACTGTTGTGTGTGATGAGTTAATTTGGGGTGTTTATTGTTTGTTTTTTAAGATAGCTATATGCTTGGACTTCCCAGTGGTAAAGAACTTGCCTGCCAAGGTAGGAGATATAAGATACACAGGTTTAATCCCTGGGTCAGGAAGATCCCCTGGTGGAGGAAATGGCAACCCACTCCAGTATTCTTGCCTGGAGCATCCCATGGACAGAGAAGCCCGGTGGGCTATGGTCCATGGGGTTGCAGAGTCAGACATGAATGAAGAGACTTAGCATGCATATGCATCTTCAGCCTCTCTTCTGGGGCAAGATACATTGGGCTGACTGTTTAACATTCCCAATAGTTTTTTCTCAAACCCCTCAAAATCAGCACATGCAATACTGGATTTATGATCTCTTCCCAAACCTGCAGGAGTTCAGTATTCCCAGTCTTGGTAAGGGACACTATCACCTACATAGCGGACCAACATAAACTCAGGACTTCCTTAACTTTCCCTTTTCCCACATCTTCACATGTATGCAATCACCAAATACACATTCCTAATGTACCTGAATATATTCATTCTTTTTGTTCCTGATTTTAAATCCTCATTATTTCTTATCTAGATTTAGTGCTACTCTGGTAGCTGAGTAGGTGTTAACTGAAAGAAAATTGAGAAAGTGAAAATTGCTTTTCCCTTTGTTAAAAAAATGTTTTGCTTATCTCTGTTTCACAAATCAACTCTTTACTTACACTTAGACCCCATCTAAAAATTTCTTCCACTGAGAGACCTTTTCTGACTTCAAAGCTAGAGTAGGTCTCCATTATATGTTCCCGTGGCACCTTTTCCTGACATTTAACACCTCTGTAATTACTTGTTCGGTCTGTCTTTCAAACTTAATTATAAATACTATAAGGATATGGTCCATATTCTGCATTGTGCTCCTCCGGTTCCCCAGTGCTTGGCAATAGTAAATGTTCAGTAACTCCTTAAATGAATGAATGAAAAGAGGTTAAGCAAGATAACACCACCAGAAAATATCCTTTTGCTTTCATAACATGAAAATTTTGGTGATTCACACAAGAGCAATTTCAATGTGGGAGTTGTACCAGGAGACAAGAAAATAAAGGGAAAATAGTTCAATATATTTCCAGGAAATTATGTTGACATTTTAGATGAGTTGGAGGAGGAAATTGTAATAATTGGTTAAAAATGAAAGTACCCTCTGCTCATTGACAGTTACTCACTGACTGGAATAATTGAGAGCTGGCATACTTGCAACCTTGTAAATAATGAGATCAGCAAGAAGTACTGCAGGAATGCTTTGTAAAATTTCTTTGAAAATGCTAAATATAAATCATATTTTTCTGACTCCCCGCTGGACCTAAATGAGAACTATAAAATCATTACTTATAATCCTCATGCATTTGATAATTCTCAGATGACTTCCCATAATCTAAGAAGCACTATGACATCCTAAGATTCAGACATGGACATGGGGGAGCCACATTCAGGGGAAAAATTCCTAGGTCTTAACCCGCGAAAGACACAGAACAATGAGGCAGACTCCTAGGTAGGCAGTGTAGCAAAGAAACTCATGGAGGTTGAGTTTGACTTGCTTTTCTCCCTTGGAAACCTCCTATTCAAGTTGGCCCCAAGATTCCTGCCAGCTAATCCTGTCACATAACTCAAGAGAATAGCAAAAAGGTATGTGATATTTCTTTTCAGTTAAAATTCTTCCAATAACAAAGAAAAGAGGTCTAAAATGTAGTTCTTATAATAAATATTGCTCTCTTTTATTTAAAAGATTTTTTTTCTTTGTAGACCTTGTTCTTTTCTCAAATGAATTTTGACACATAACCATTGCCCTTTTACCCCAAGAAAAGTGTTGAATATAGATTAGTATAACTCACTCAGAAATTTAAAATCTAAACAGAAGAAGGGAATATAAGAATAAAATGTTAACTCATTTTGAGTTTTTGTCCCTCTGGGGATCTGTACTAGATAGACACTCACTTTTAAGTGGATCCAGGATTAGGACAGGTGCCCTTTTATTCCTTTATTTATTTATTTTTTGAATTGTATATTGAAATAACATGTTAAGTGATTTCAATTTTATTCAACATTCACTATCTCAAAGTAAAAATTAAAATGCAACAGATTACTAAGTGTATTGGAATGAGCATAATAGCTTCACTCAATAAAGTGTCAATGGGGCTAAGATTTCTGCAAAGTGAATATTTCTAACAATTAAGTTTGTGAAAATGAGATGAATTAAGTGCTATAATGTAATAATGCAAAAGTATTACAATGAGATTTCTAGTTCCAATTTCTAATTTTCAAAACCTGATGGGGGAGGGGCAAGGAAGGAAGGCCCTGAAAAATAAAGTGGTCTTCTTCTGATAGTTATGGCAATCAATATTCAAGCTTATCCTTTTGTGTCTAACAGCTGTCTTCATTAGTGTCCTTAAGATGTTTTTATTTTAATACACAAATGCAGATTAGTACCTGTTTTTTTCCTCAATGTGTAGTTAAAATAACTTATTTAGCTTCTTTAGAACAATGGCTTACAACTTTTTGACACCAAGGACCAGTTTCATGAAAGTCAACTTTTCCATTGACTGAAGGGAGGGGGATGGTTTCAGGATGATTCAAGAATGTTACATTCACCATACACTTCATTTCAATTATTATTACATCTGCTCTACCTCAAATCATCAGGCCTTAGATCCCAGAGACTGGGGACTCCTGCTTTAGAGAATTCAGCCACAAAAAATGTTTGTCTTGTTGGAAATTTACAAGGATAATTCCACTAGCTCTAAGGATTCTTAACCTAAGAAGTAAGGAATTAATGGTTCTTGTATTGATATATATATTTATCATATGAAATAATTTTTGGAACCCAGTTTGCTGACGTGGTAAATAAAAGGAGTCCTTAGAGGAATTCTTCAGAGAAATTTTTGTTGACATGGAAGATTTCTTCCCCATATGGTTTTACAAGTTACTCTCCGAGTTCTTCAGCTCTGGCAAAGCACTATTTTGTTAAAGAAGATGTGTTCAGTCAAAGAAAGAATGCTACTCTGAAGATGTTTATGGAGCAGATGTGGAAGTCTTCCCAAACCAACAGGGCTGTGCTGTACTGTAACATCAGTTTCTTTTCTTTCACTGTGTATCTGATTGTTACCATACATCGCTCTCTACCAATAACATTCTTCTGCTTAAGAACAATTCCTTTTCTGCAGAACTTTGACTTGAATGTTTTCTATCGTGTATTTTTTTAATTGTAATTCTTCCTTAGTCCATTCATCTGGTGATCGTAGATAACTCAATCTCTCAGATTTAATCCAAATTTCCTTCAGAGTAATTTATTCATCTTTTATTTTAGACCATCTGACCAGATTGTATATTCATTGCCCTTTGCTTTGGATTAATCAGCTGTAACCAAGGTGATATAGGACAATGTATGGCAAAAAACAAAAAGAAAACGAATTGTGCATAAGATAGTTTAGCATTATTTTGAAGGTAGGCATCTGAATAAACTTACCAAATGGACTTCTCAGATGCTGTCAGTTATATAAATGGCAAATATTTTTATTTGGATGAAATAAGTGGCAGTAGTGGAAAAAACACAAATGCTTTTGAATGAACAGTTCCTATTTTTCATTGTCTATATTATTTCCATATTATGTTCTACTATAATTACTTTGAAAACATTGACAATTCATATTTTGCATGTAAAATTTTGAGGTAGAAATTGTTTGAAACAACTCCATTTCTTTCAATCATTCAATTCAGTCACTCAGTCGTGTCTGACTCTTTGCGACCCCATGGACTTCAGCACGCTAGGCTTCCCTGTCCTTCACAAACTGCCAGAGCTTGCTCAAACTCATGTCCCTTGAGTCAGTGATGCCATCCAACCATCTCATTCTCTGTCGTCCCCTTCTCCTTTTGCCTTCAATCTTTCCCAGCATCAAGGTCTTTTCAAATGAGTCAGTTCTTCACATCAGGTAGACAAAGTATTGGAGTTTTGGCTTCAGAATCAGTCCTTCCAAAGAATATTCAGGATTGATTTCCTTTAGGATGGACTGGTTGGATCTCCTTGCAGTCCAAGGGACTCTCTAGACTCTTCTCCAACACCACAGTTCAAAAGCATCAATTCTTTGGTGCTCAGTTTTCTTTATAGTCCAACTCTCACATCCATACATGACTACTGGAAAAACCATAGCCTTGACTAGATGGACCTTTGTTGGCAAAGTAATATCTCTGCTTTTTAATATGCTGTCTAGATTGGTCGTAGCTTTTCTTCCAAGAGCAACCATCTTTTAATTTCATGGCTGCAGTCACCATCTGCAGTGATTTTGGAGCCCAAAAAATTAAAGTCAGCCACTGTTTTCATTGTTTCCCCATCTATTTGCCATGAAGTGATGGGACGGGATGCCATGATCTTAGTTTTCTGACTGTTGAGCTTTAAGCCAACTTTTTCACTCTCCTCTTTCACTTTCATCAAGAGGCTCTTTAGTTCTTCATTTTCTTAAAAAAGGGTGGTGTCATCTGCTTATGTGAGGTTATTGATATTTCTCCCTGCAATCTTGATTCCAGCTGTGCTTCATCCATCCTGGCATTTCACATGATGTACTCTGCATATAAGCTAAATAAGCAGGGTGGCAATATATAGCCTTGGTGTACTCCTTTCCCAATTTATGCAGTGATAATTTTACTTAAGTGTTTTCAACACTTCATATCAAGGAAGCTAATATTATTTTTGGTACATTTCAAACCCTTAATAAAAAATTTTTTCAGATGTCACAAATGACACTTTAAGAAATATATGACCATGTGAAAGTCACTTAGTTATGTCCAACTCTTTGAGACCCCATTGACTGTAGCCTGCCAGGCTCCTCTGTCCATGGAGTTCTCCAGGCAAGAATACCGGAATGGGTAGCCATGCCCTTCTTCAGGGGTTCTTCCAGACCCAGGGATAGAACCTGGGTCTTCTGCACTGCAAGCATATTCTTTACCATCTGAGCCACCAGGGGAGCTCCATTTAACTATAAACAGATGTAACTGTGACTTTTCTACAAGAGAATGTACTGTCAACAAAATAATGTGCCAATTCTTAACATGTATTTATTTGCACATGACATTAATTACAGATAATGTCAATATTAATCACAATTTGCATTTTTCTCTCATAAAAGTGCTCCTTTATTTCTTGTTAGCATATTGTTTTGAAATAAATATACAATTGCTTAATTCATACATTTCTACTCATTTTTTTAAATTTTATAAGCCAATTCTTTTCCATTTCATCAGAACAGATCATAACTGTTTTTATCTAAATCAAGTTGCATATTCATTCAATATTCAAGGTCTGAACTTTAGATATATTGCTTTAC
Source organism: Bison bison bison (assembly GCF_000754665.1). Classification (NCBI taxonomy): domain Eukaryota; kingdom Metazoa; phylum Chordata; class Mammalia; order Artiodactyla; family Bovidae; genus Bison; species Bison bison. The sequence continues at coordinate 2,541,416 of NW_011494919.1, read as the reverse complement.
ATACTGTCTTTTATTACTCTAATGCTGAGTCCTTTGGACAGCAAGGAATTCAAACCAGTCAATCCCAAAGGAAATCAACCCTGAGTATTCATTGGAAGGACTGATGCTGAAGCTGAAGCTCCAACTCTTTGGCCACCAGATGTGAAGAACTGACTCACTGGAAAAGACGCTGATTCTGGGAAAGCTTGAGGGCAAGAGAAGGGGGCAACAGACAATGAAATGGTTGGCTGGCATCATTGACTCAATGGACATGAGTTTGAGCAAACTCAGAGGTATTGAAGGACAGGGAAGCCTGGCATGCTGCGATTCTTGGGGCCACAAAGAGTCAGACACAACTGAGTGACTGAACAATAACAACAAAATGCTACACTTATTTTTCAAACTGACATTCCAATGTATGGTACATTTTTCTGATATTACTAAAATTTCCTTTCTTTCTCACCTTTTCTTTTTCCTCAATATCTTTTCAGTGATGTTTTCTCAAAAGGAACTCTGGAGCTCAAATAACTATGAAGGTATAATAAATTTCTTAAATTAATTATGAATTGGTATTTAAAATTTTGCATCTCTAGGTGTGAACACATATATAAAGTCAGATGTAGCAGGCAACAAATAAAGAACAAAATTAATTGTTCTGATCAAAACACTTTTTTATTATTTCATACTATTGACTACTATTGATATAATAAATGTTTATTAAGCCACCTAGTCTATGGTATTTTGCTATAGCAGCCTGAATTAAAATAGATTTTGGAACTAAGAAGTAGCATGTCACTTAACAAAAGCCTAGAAATATGAAAGTGGTTTTGGAACTGTATAATGCTTAGGGGCTGGAAGAGTTTTGAAGTGCAAGTTAGAAAAAGCCCATGGACTGTTCAGTCACCCTGGTGAGAGCTCAGAAAGGAAAGGAGAATATATCTTCCCTCTTCTTAGAGAATACAAAAGTAATTATGTATGGAATGCTGATAGAAATATAGACTGTATATTAGGGTGATCACTTCAGACCAGATGACCTGAAACTGAAATTGTGAAAGCAGATCTGGCTGGAGCCATTGCTATGGGG